>NW_026615310.1:1152768-1343069 GCF_030052815.1 Hevea brasiliensis
AACTATCATTTTTCAAACCATTCTTTAAACCGTTTTAAAACCGAAGCTCGAACCGGAACCGGCAGTTCAGGAACCGTCTTTCAAACCGTCCCATGACGGTTTGGTTCAGGTTCATGATTTCATTGAACCTGAACTGGCGGTTCAGGAACCATAATTGGCGGTTCCTGAGCCGTGGCCACCCCTAGTGTGTATGCACACTAAAAAGCAGTTAACAACTTCTCCCACCACTAGTCCTTTGCATTTTATTTTTACTACATATATGTGCACACTAGAGATAAAATCAGTTCGATTGGTTTAACATAAATTTTTATTTTGTTAATCCGAAACCTAAATCAACAATTTAGTTTACCTTTGTTTACAAACCATAATCAATATTTAAATGTATAAAACTGCTAATTTCAATCTAAGTTAGTTCAATTTGTTTGGGTTATTGGTTTAATAGTTTCCTTATACACCCCTAGTTGTGAGGATAAGAAGGTTGAGAATTTTTTTTTTCTCCTCTGGACAAGAAGAGGGTTGGTAGAAGCGGTTATCTTTAACGTTAAAGAAAATGATTTAGTTAAGTGCAATGCAAAATGTGCTCCTAAGTAAAATATCTCCTACTCAGTCTTTCAAAGAATCATAAAAAATATACTTACAGGAATTTTATTAATTGCTAATACATATTTTGGGAAACCTGAAATTGCTCCAAATAGTTCTTTTTTACACAACATAATGCAATTATAAAAGCATCTTATGAAGAGTTTAAGGAACAAGTGAAGGAGAATGATGATACCATATTAGGAGAAAGTTGTAGTGTGTCAAAATTTAATAGTGAGAAAGATGGGATTGTAGCCATTTTAGATAGTGATTTGAAGGATGCAATGGAAAATTCTTATAATGGATGGTGTGAAGAGAAATATACTATCAACTATGATGGTGACAAGATGCTACCTATGGTGAACATCATAAATGACAAGGTAGATGAAAAAGGAGATTATAAATATAACATGGAGTTGCAACAAATCCAACATAATGCTTTTACCGTCAATGAGAGTGTCCAACAAGACATACAAATCTAAGATGGAAGTAATGAATGTGTTTAGTTGTTAAATTTAGGCATGCCAGAGAAAATTAGTTGAATTGTGGTATTGGATTTTGAGTTGATAAAAGGGTCTGTTGAATCTTCTTCCCACTTCATAGAGTTTGGTGAATCACTTCCAGTAACTAAGAATCCAGGTGATGGAGTTCATTCAGGTTCAATATGTAAACAAGGTGAAATTGGAGCAGTGGTTAGTACAGTTGGTGTTCACACATTTATTGGGAAGGCAGCCCATGTTATTGAAAAGGAAACACATGTTGGACATTTCTAGGTGGTTTTAACAATATTCTACAATTATTGCATTTAGACTATTTATTGAAATCATTGCAATATATGGGTTTCAACTTAAGGAATATTGTGTTGATATTGATAATATAGTTGTTCTATTGATTGGAGGGATTCCAATTGCAATGCCTACTGTTCTCTTTGTTACAATGCCCATCGGGTCACATTGCTTGTCTAAGTAGGGTACAATTATAAAGAGAATGGTTACCATTGAGGAAATGGCTAGAATGGATGTGCTTTCAAGTGACCAAACAATCATATTGATGTTCAACAAGCATACAGGGGACAAATGATTGATAAAGATGTGGTTATGATCATGGCTGTAAGAACCTTGAGGTTGGAGAATCAAGATGCTATTGCTATTGCAATACTTCAAGAATCTCAGCTTTTAGTCACTTAGGGCTAGTAGACAAAGGTAAACATTGGTTTCATTTCATGGTTAATGAATCTGAGATTCAACTGGATGATGCTTGTATGATTGATCTTTTGAGTTGGGCAACAAAGAAGATTCTTGAGTCAAATTTAGATGACTTGGGAATTTATGTTTTGGTTTCGAACTTCTTTTCCATGGCTAACAAGTGGGATGAAGCAACTATTTGAGGAAGTTCATGAAAAATACATTAATGAGGAAAGTGTCTAGTTATAGTGCAGGGGAAGTGAATGGGAAGTACCAAGTTTTTTGCTTAATTGCATAAATTGTCCCTAAACTTAGAGGGTACTTTCATTTCCATCATTGAACTTTAATTTGTTAAAATAAAATCATTGAACTTAGCTTTTATTGTAGAATTACCATGTCCCAGTGTGAGCTCTGACTAAATACATACACAAAGCTGGCTTTTTAAAATAATAAGAAAAAATCCACATATGACAAATCTTCAATCAGAGGTCACAAGCAGACCCAGC
Organism: Hevea brasiliensis; assembly: GCF_030052815.1. Taxonomy (NCBI): domain Eukaryota; kingdom Viridiplantae; phylum Streptophyta; class Magnoliopsida; order Malpighiales; family Euphorbiaceae; genus Hevea; species Hevea brasiliensis. The sequence continues at coordinate 1,155,038 of NW_026615310.1, forward strand.
TCCTCCATGCCTTTGCCATATCCAATTTCCTATTGATTTTCACGCGACTGCCATGGACACAAACCAAGGCAAACTCAACTTTTATGTCATTCCTTGTAACAAGAGACTAAATGTAACGCCCCTTACTCGATCTATAGTGTAGCTGAGCAAGGAATGCCACATTATATGCCGGAGCACCTTATCAATTTTATCTTTCTTTATTCATTAGAAATTTTAATCCCATTATTAATTAAATCATAATATTTAAATGGAGAAACTGTCAGAGTTTCCCCTGTTTTATTAATATTTGACCTATTAAAATCAATTACCTGTTTAAATAAATCCATATCAATCTCAATTTCCATCATCAATTTTCAATAATTTCAAATCATGTATCATCTTCATCCATAACATTTTCATCTTATTCCATATCAAATTTGCAAGCTCATTTCATACATGAAATTTACAAAATTTATTAATTTACATAATGTATATAATTATTATACAAATTCAGAATTTACATTACAAACTTAATAATTAAGTACAATATAGAATGAAAAAAATTTCTTGTAGCTCATGGGCCCCACCAAAATGTAGTGATGAGGTGACACAACACTTCTGTAGATCAGATCTCCACTCTCAGTCCAATGCCTCTACTAGACTTTATCTCCAGTACCTATGCGAGGAAAAATCCATCGCGCTAAGCATATTGCTTAGTGGTGCAATAATAAATTGAAAATAAACTAAATAAATGAAAGTACATGTTTCATGTGTGTAGTGTTATGAGAGAAATGCATTTTCATTAGTTATGAGTTATTGCACATTTTTATTGATTTTTAGGAGCAATTTGGTTCATTGGGATCTTTTCCATTCATTTGTTGGACATCCAATCTTCTTAATTTATTACAATGCCCAAGTAATCTATAATAGACTATTAAGACTTAATACAAGAGAGTATACTAGTTAGACACCCCATGTGCCTATTAGGTATACATCTGTCAGGCATAAAGCTAGTGGGCAGGCATAAAGCCAGAAGAATAACCATATCAGACATACATTGTCTATCAATGATCATCCATGAAGTAGGCTCGAAAGCTATGGGTAGTACTGCATCTGTGGTCCCTAATTGGCATGCCAATCAATCCAACCCATACACTAATGTCTAGACATACATGGGCAATTTAATATCATTATACTCATTAATTCATTTCATGTGTTATTCATGCTCATAGCATTTTCATTCCATTCATGATGGGAACATAAGTCCCAATTACATATTCATATGATATAGGTGTTCATCAAATCATTTATGTTAAGTACATATCACAATTCAAGTCAATTTGTAGGTGTTTAATGAATTCCAGAATTGATGATTTAATTTTCCTTAGCAATTTGGCCAAAATGTAAAATCAGTTTAGCCTCACTTTCTTCATGAAAGTTGTTCCCCTATGTTTAGATTTTAATTCCCTTTTTGAATTATTCAATTTGAAGTTTTGTAGCTCTAGTTATAGTCAAATTACCAAGTACTGTTCCAAGGTACTAAACCCTGCTCTTTCCTTGTTTTCCAAAATTTCACCAAATTTTGCAATTAATATCTGAGCACTTTAGGCTCAGAATTGGCTTCAGGTCCCTAAAATAAAGTTTTAGGCCTTTTTCTTAGGTTTCCAAATCTTTTTGAATTACTTTAATTGGAGTTTTGTAGAGAAAGTTATGACTTAATAACCATTCAGAGGTCATAAGGCAAAATGCTTCAGGTGCAGGAATTCCAAATTTGGCATTCCTGATTTATCCTAACAATTTCCCTACTTTGCTCTAAGAATTAGGTTCTGGTCCAAAGAGAAAAGTTTTAGTTCTATGTCTTATGAGCATTTTGGCTTTGGAATTACTACATTTTTAGTTTTGTAGCTTAAGTTATGGCAATTTTGCCAAAACTGATCAGATGACCAATTCCTCACATTTTCCAGGTTCAGTCCAGAATTCAGGGCAGGTTTCTGGACCAAATTTGACTAGCAATTTAGTTGAGTTAGGTTCATAATTTGGCTTTAATTTCTCCATATGAAATGTTCTCCTATGTCTCAGAATTCCATAGGTTCAAGAATCACCTAAATTAGAGTTTCCTAGAGTGAGTTATGACTAATTTACTAAGTACTGTTCATATGGTCATTTTGCCGAGGTCCAGAATTGCCATTCCGAATTCAAGGCTTAATTAGGGTAACTTATGGTCATTTTCTGGGTAGGCTTTCTCACATGGGAATTGTAGTATTATGTCTTAGGTTTCATCTCTAATTAGTTTCACACCAATTGGAGCAATGTAGCTCAACTTATAGCCATTCAAACCCTCTGGACCCATGCTGTCTAGATTCACCACTCAACCCTCATTGTCATTCATATTAATACTTCCACCAAACTCACATCACTTCTCATTCAATACTCATCAATTGGTCATTATGTGACCTTAAATACATTAATTGCATATCATAACACAAAATCCCCAAATCTTCCAAAAACCCAAACTGCACATCTTCCAAATTCATACTATTTAATACAAATTCAACATACAAATCACATATACACATTAATCAACACTAGTTAGCATATTTAATTTCATCAAACACATCAAACTCTATCCTACCCTTGGCTAACCGAATTTCACTTCATCATTTCATACATCCTTTTTTTCATTTCTCAATCCAATTCCATCACAATTAAACTTAAATTCAAGTAATTTGCAAGAATCTAAGCTTAGGTGTGCACTTTCCTCCCTTGACAAATTTTCTAGCTTGCCAAAACTTCAAGATTCCTCACTTCTTTTGCTCCCAATCACTCTACCAAGGTCTAATAGCAAGTTTTTATGTTGGTGGCTATGGGAAATATGGAAGAAAACTAAGGGAATTGAAGCTTGAAGATGACAAAAATGGTGGAAGAACATGGGCAAAGGGATTCAGCCAAGGTGATGAAGAAAGGAAGAAGATGGCTTTTTAATTAATGCATTTTGTCTCATCTATTTATAATTATCCAACTTTATTGAATTTTTAATTTAATTATAATTATAATTTTTATAACAATTTACTTAATTCCCTATGTGTCCCTTTTTAATTTTCATACAACTTTCATATTTTTAATTCATTTTCATTATTTTAATCTCACACATTTTAATTGACATTTAGGTCAAAAGTCAACTCTTGGAGTGAATTGACCAAAATGCCCTTCATCGGGTTATAGTCAATCTTTTTCAGCAATACCGATTAAGTCCATAACCCGATGGTCAATTTGATTTTTATTCTGCTTATTTCAAATTATTTTCATTTCATTTTTAGTCCTCAAACCGGCTTTGAATAATACTATTCACTGACTGAAAATTGCACTATTTAGAGCTCAGAAGTTCGGAATGTTATACTAAAGGCTAAGGGTGAGCATTCAGTTCGAACTGAACTGCCAAAATCGAAATGAGTGAATTGCCAAATATTACAAACTAAACCAAAGAATATTAAATACTAAATCAATTAGCAAAGCGGAACCTTATTTGTAATACCCTCACTTTAGCAAGTCCGTACATTCTACTGTTCTGGTGACCAATGTCGGTCCGGACAGCTAGAATATCTGGAACTATATTTAGACTAGAGTGAGAAGTCATAAATAATTCAAATAAGTGTAAGAAAAATTAAGAAAAAATTTTAGAAATAAAATACAACAAAGTTAAATGAGCCGGTGCCCTGGTGACGGGTGACCCTAACCGGAAGTAGCAGTGAAGACAACTAGTAACCCTAAACCTGAGGGGAATCCCATGAAATAATTTCTAGAATTCCAGAGAAGAGTTACAGAGCCCTAGGTAGCATTAGAATGCCAAGAAAAGGTTAGGAGAATTTTATCAATCGGTACAGACGATTTTGGCTCCTTAAGCCAAACAAAGGGCATTTTGGTCATTTCGCCTTCAGAGACGATTTTTGACCAACTTGTCCATTTAAGTAAGTGAATTATATGACATAAAATATGAATAAATATTGCTAAAAATGAAATTGAAAATGAGTAGGAAAGAAAAGAAAAGAAAATGAATAAAAATTGGAATTATGACATAAGATGATGTCATTTAACATGCCTCCACCAATCATAATGCAATAAGCTTTCTTAAAACAATTAAAAGAAATAAAAATCAAAGAAAAAAAATCAAATTTTCCTTCTTCTTCTTCATCTTGCAGAAACACTTCCATGAGCCTTCCACCATTGATGAATTTTTGAGCTTTATTTCCTTCCTTATCTCACCCCAAACCTACTAGTTGTCTTCACAAAAATTAATCCTAGCACCTTGAACAACCCCTAGGCAGCAAAAAGGAAGGGAAACCAAGAAGTTTATCAAGCTTGGGGTTAGCTTTCAAAGAGGTTAGTGCTATTTCTCTTTACTTTCTCTTTAGATTTCATGTTGGGAGCATGAATTGAGTTAGAAATTTAAGGAATTGAAAGAAAATAATCATGTATGGACCAACTTCATTTTTTGGCAGCCTTGATGATTGAAGTGTTTGATGAGTTTTGAATGAGTTAAAATTGTTTATGGGTGGCTTTGAATGTGAATATGAGACTTATAACATCATTAAGTATGTTGAATTGATGTATGTGCATGAATGGATATTTGAGAATTAGGGTTTGAGGCATGAAGTTAGGGTTTTGCTCATGTGTTGGTGAATGGAAGTCCTAATGGTCAATTAGTGACTATTTGGCTGTGTTTGATGAGGAATTGAAGTGAATTATGGCTTTGAATTTGAGGTTGGGTATGCAGCCTCATAGGATCTGTAAGGCTAGATATAAGTCCAGCAAGTTTGGGTAGTTGTAACTTAAGTGTTGTAGGTTTAATTGGTGCAAGGCCAATTGGACATGAAACTAGACACATAATGGCACAACTTTGATGAAGAAACCTTGCCCAGAAAACAAACTTAGAATACCCTAAAAATTGACCAAATCCGGGTAACCAACCTGCTGGTCCTGGAAATTGACCAAATGAACAGTGTTTGTTCATTTGGCCATAACTCAGGTTAGAAATATCCAAATGACCTGAACTTTATATCAATGGAAAGATTAGACAATTTAGAACAACTTTCATGAAGAACACAAACTCAAATTCTGTACCTAACCAATTCAAATTGCTAATCCAAGTTAGGACACCAAATTTGGCAGAACCAAATTTACCCAAAAAATCTGCGTAAGGACCTATCTGGCCAGTTATGGTAAATTGACCATAACTTGAGCTACAAAACGCCAGATAGAGTGATTCAAAAAGGAAATTGAAGAAGACACATAAAGGAACAACTTTGATGAGAGACATTTGTCAAATTTCTACTATAATAATGACCAATGGAACAGTAAACTTAAGGTATGAAATCTGAAAATTTTGAATAGCATAAAATAAGCTTTGAAATGGTATTGAAAATCAATACCAACAAAAATAAAATGCAAAATGTAGTATTTTGGTGAACTTAGGCTTAACAAATCTATTATGAATTAAAAAGCCAACTTTTGTGTAGGAACAGCCAAGTGAATAGTAACAATCAAAATTAATAGAGTGAAAGGTACCCCACTTAAATGATTTAATGAATGTTTAAATTATGTAAATGTGTAGATGAGGGTTGTATTCTTATCACAAGTAGAACTTAGAGGATATTGTTAATTTAATTTGAAATGTGATTTATAAATGACTATAAATGAAATATTAAAGGTATAAAGGATGTGCAAATAATATTTGAGACTGAGGTTTCTTTTATGAATACAAATGAAAATGGTTGAACCTAGGCACCTGTAAATAGGTGTAATAAATTAGCTAAATGATAAATAGATAGTGAGGTTGATATCCATGAAATGTTCATGGATTACTTGATAATTTATATATAAATAGTGTAATAAATAAATGAATTATATTAATGTATGAATGAGACATTAGTTCTCATTATTGTAGAAAGGAAAAGTATTTTGAGTATAATGGTATATGAGAACCATTGTTGTGAAATGTGATCAACACAAATTATATAATGAATAAATATATGAATTATGATGAAGGTAAAATTTATGTAGAAATGTATTTTAAAAATTTATACTTCTGTTAGGAATAGAATTGAAATGTTACAAATTATAATTGGAATTTGTCATGAAATAATGAAGTCATAAAAAAATAATATATTAACATTTAATGGTACTATGTGCCCATGTATTGCCTAGATACGTATGTCAGATTGGCATGCCAATAGGGTATTATTTTAGCAGTACTGCTTAAGACTTTATGCCTGTATTTATGGCTTTATGTCTGCACTTATGGCTTTATGCCCGCACTCATGACTTTTATGCCCGATTATATGTTATCATGGCTTTTTAGCCATACTGACTGCATACGTGGTTAACGTTCTACGCCCCATGGTATGACGGCCCGAGGCACCGCGGTGTCCAGTGCCAACGACCCATTATCCAGTTTAGTCAGTCTGTCATAGGTTACCTAGGCAGTGTAAATTATTGAAATTATTTAAGAACATTAGTAATTAAAAACATTAGAAAGTATTGAATGAAATGAGAAAAAAGATTAGCAATGGAAACATAACTAAATCAAGTAGTACAAATGAAATTTTCAGAATTGTAGGAACCAAAAATAAAATACTCCTATAATTAAATCTGTATATCGAATATTATTACTGTATAAACTTAGCACTTCCAAAGAGGGACTAAATAAAATATAAGATAGTTGATATAAGAAATATCATACCAAATTTAATTGATACCCAAGGATCTAAATTATACTTTAGAATTATACTTCAGTCTTTCTTATTTGTATATATTATTTTCTTGTTATATTATTGCACCACTAAGCAGAAATATTTAGCGCGATAGATTTGTTTCCTTTGTGCAGGTACTGAAGATAAAGTCCAGTGGATATTAGACTGGGATTTTGGAGTCCAGATCTGCAGAAGTGTGAGAAGTGTTCAAGTTATCAGCTCCTCAGTAATGCATGTAGATAGGGCTCACAAAAGTTATTTTATGTATTTATAATTAGTTATTAATTGTAATATAAATTATGGTATTGTAATTAATTTGTACATCATTTAAATTGTGAATTTATGAAATTAGCTTGTAAATGATATAAATTATGAAGTTTGAGAATTTTGATACATAAATTGAGTATGAATGGATATGTATGCAAATGAGTTGCAAGAATTGAATGTGTGATGAGATGATTTGAATGTGTGATGAGATGATTATGAAAATAATTGATGAGATTTTATTGTGAAAATATTATTGAAATTTCAAGTAGATGAATAGTGAAATACGCCAAATGGTAATCGAAACAAGAGAAACTCTGCTGGTTTCTCCATAAAAAATAATTGATATTAAAATATAACGAGAACAAAATTTTTAAAGGAATAAAGTAAGATAAAATAGGGTGCTCCAACACCGAATGTAGCACACCTTGTTTGGCTATAATGTAGACGGGTGAGGGGTGTTACATTATCAATTCCCAAAAAGAGAACAATGAATTGCATATCCATGCATAAATAATAAACTACCCAATTGAGATTGATTGCGAATCACAATATCACATGCCTATAACCATATTACAGACCCATGCAAACCCAGATGACCCAGCAAGGCATAATGAAGGCAAGGAGGCCAGATGAAGGCAGTAATGGCGAGATGAGTTTGTGATCAAGGCAAAGCTTAGAGGCGAGGATCTGTATGGAAAATGGGCTGCAAATGCGATAGAGACTAAAGAATCGATGGAAAATGGGAAATAGAGGCGAGCATTCAACGGTTTAAAGAAGTGATTCAATTTTATTGAGGCAATGAAAAAGAATTGATGATATGGGAATTGGGAAACAGAGTAGATGAAAATGTGTTGAGCAAGAGAATGAGAAAAGTGGAAAACGGCCAAATGGATAGCATTGTAGAAAGCAAGAGAAGAGGCGTGAGTGTCTAAACTCTAAAGAAGAGAGATATTTAAGTGATAAAGTCGTTAACCCTCAATGCTTAAATGCAACATTTTGCCCTTATTTGGTTCGATTTAATCGAATTTTTTCTACTCTAAAATTGAACCAAATCGAAATAACTGAAAATCTTAAAAAATAAAACCAAACTAAACCGAATTACTGAATTAGGCGATTTGGTTTAAATTGAATAGTACTCACCTCGACCAAAGGCCTCACAACACCACGTAGCACCTATCCTTACCACTTTATAGTGCTTATTTGATCGCCACCATCTTCCTTCAAATTATTGATACAAGCACCAATCCACACTATCTCTTTCTCAATCCCTCACTTGGAAATAGACCCATTTCATTTATACCCTGCTTCCCTAATAAATCCACATACACACGATCACTGTTGTAGCACTGCCCTTTTTCCTTTCAACCGGCAAAGATGAAGCCTAAAGTAAGTGAAATCTCAATAACTATCAATAAATTTTTGGAGAAATTTCCATCAGTATAGTCTTAACTAACCCATTATCTTTGTCCCTCACAATGCCTTTCCTTGGTCTAACCCATAACATAGCGACTATTCCCCTCCACTGACACAAAGTCGCCACCACAGAATGCAAACTCCACCATCGACCTGAATCTAAAGCTCTGTACTTTATGGCTTCTCTTGGTACTTTCGCCCCTGCTTTCTATTCAAGCTACTGTAATCCTCTTGATGATCCTCAATTCATCAATTATACAACTACTAATTTTATCATTTCATTCCTCATCTACAAATTATTACACAGAGAAAAGGAGAAAAATATGAACGACAACCATAAAATTACAATCAGTAGCATTAACCATAAGCATCTGTGCTTCTCTCTATATGAATGCCTCTCTCTACATCTAAATGCTCTACATACCCATTTGTGCCTCTGTGTGTTTGTGTGTGTGTGTAGTTTCTTGGTTCTAGGTTTTTTTTTTCCAGCGTATATGTATGTGGGCATGCATGCATAAGGATTTTCTTTTTGGGGTCTTATGGGGTTAGATCTCTATGGGTTTCCTTACTTTGGTTTGGATGTTTATTGCCTATGGATGGAAATTTTACAAGCAGAGGAAGCATTAGTGGGAAGTTAAAGACTATGGAAGGGAGGATGTCTTAAGAGAAAGGACGAAGAGAGATAGTGAGAGAGAAAGAAAAAGATGGAGAGGATTTTAGAGAGAGATAAACACCCTTGCTATCTCAAATGGAGGAGAGAAAATGTGACACAATTTTTTTTTTATTTAGAAAAGCCATGTATGCATTTAACCAGAGATCACACTTGATTCTTATGAGAAGGACTTTCTCTGCAATAAAAGCTAAGTTTAATGTTTTTTAACAAATTGAATTTTAAGGATGGAAATGAAAGTACCATTTAAGTTTAGGGATGGTTTGTGCAATTAAGCCCAAGTTTTTCTAATAGAAGGCAGAAGCCAACATCAATATGAAGATATCTTACAAATATTAGGTATTTTAGATGAAGAGATGAGAACTATGCAAAGTATCCCCAAAATTGAGTTGGTATTTCATAACATTGAAGAAGAGAAAGGGAAAAAGAAATTGATTGATGATGAAAAGATTAAATGCAAGATGAAACAAATCTTTAATAGAGATTCAAATGGGCATCTGAGCAGGATCAAATGCAAGATGAAGTAAAGCTTTTCTTCAACCTGCAAGAATTCAATTTCAATTACCAAGACTCCTTAGAGAGCTTGTTTTAGATTTTTCTTCCTTTAGGGCAAGGAAGTTTTTGAGAGGGAGGTATTGATACATTGTGGAATGGAAAGGCCAACTTAGCTAGCTGTTGATTGTTGCTATGCTTATCAGTGTCTCAAGTTGTTGTAACCATTGTGAAAGGCAAACAAATCTATTAGGCTAAGTCATTTTTCATTAGCATAAATGCATACTATAATTCTTATATTATGACTCATTATGGATTCTGATGTGAATTAAATGAGATTCTCTCTCCATTTTCTTTTCTGGTTCTCTTCCCTTTCTCTCTAATTCTCTCTTCTTTCTTTAGATTTCACGCTCTTCCTTTTTGAACTTTAACAAATTATATAATACATCCAATGTATTAAAAAAATAATACATTGGATACTCACATAAAAATAGTTAATTCTTAAATTTAAGAAGGTGGAATCCATATTTTTATAAGTGAAGGTGTATATACATGTACAACCCTCAATAATTTCCCTTGAAATTCAAAGTGCCTCAAAAGCGGCAAGTGAACTACACTTACTACTATTTGAGAGTGGATGAGTGCAGGAATTAACTTCTAACGACATGTCAACCATGCATGCCTATGTGCATTAAGAAGCGCGTGTAGGCTTGTTTCAGATCATTTTGGGCAGTGCTACTACTATTGGACAGAAATTATAATATACATATTGAGAGCTTTAAAAAATACCACTCTTAAACATAAAATTTCAATTAGAAAATTTACAATTCAATCCCAGAGTTTTGCAACTAATAACAATTTGGTCTTTGAGTTTTGAAAATTGAACTATTCAGTCCCTAACTTTTGCTTTGTCAAAATTAGAAATCTCTCTTCTAATCTTACCGTTAAAATTAGTGAAAAGACAAAAATACCCAACACCTTCACAATCCCACTACTAATTTGTTCCTATCCTCCACAGTCCCATTACCCATCCTCCACAATCTCATTCAATGCATATCAATGGCAACATTTCTCTCCTCCATAAGAACCTCCCCTTTCTGTTACCTTACACCTTCCCCTCCCAAGCAATTCTACTCTTCGAATTGCCTCTCTATTCTAACTTCTCCAACTTCTATCCCATCTTCACCGTTTTTGCTTCCGAGAAAATTGAAAAATTGGGAGTCAAAAACTCCTCCTCCTTGGCTCTCAAGTAAGCGCGCGCCTTCTTCAACTACCTCCAAGATAAGCTTGAAGTGTCTGCTACCACCTTTGCCCCCACACTATGTTATTGGGGCAGGTAACGATGCTGGAGCAATAACCTCATAGGAGAAAACAAAGTTCAATGTTGTGATTGAGAAGGTGCCGACTAATTAATGGATTATGATGTTGATGGTTTGAAAAACATGATGAGGATATTGTGATTTTGAAATGCTATTTGTTGCAATCCCAGTTTTTGGCGTTAAGAATATTGGGTTTATGTAATGTCTGGTCTACATGTGGGTTTGGTGGTTGTCTTTGGCGGAGTCCAAATGGTGGCTATGATGTTGAATAGCTAGAAGGTTTTGCCCTCAAGAAAGTCTGGCCAAATTGCTGCTGAAGTGTTACTGGCATTGGCACAGCCACAAGATGAAAGGAAAGTTGCACTTGTTGAGCTTAGTTGCGAGACTCACTTTGATGCTGGTCTGAAATTTTTTTGCTGGAAATTCGTGGCAAGGACGAACTATTATCAAATGGTATTGAATGATATCGATCCCTCCCAGGCTTCATTATGTTCTTGATTTGTTTTTGCTGAAAATTTTTTATGTCTTTTGTTAATTGGCCATATTAATTTGTTGTTTTTTTGTCTCTTGTTAATTGTTTGGATAGAAATGAAAGAGAGGAGACATTAAGATGGGAAAAGCGAACAAGAAGGAAGAGAGAAAAATGTGGAGAGAGAGAGAGAGAGAGAATGGAGAAATGTATTTTAGTCGTTATAAAATTTCTCTCTCCTCGGATCATAGAAAAATTACTTGATGAACGATTTCTTGGGTGGAGGAACTTTCAATTTTGATGAAACAGAAGTCAAAAACTAAATAAATAAAACAAAACTGAGGGACAAGTTTATAAATTTGCCATTTCAATTTCTCCTTGAAAGAAGGATTCATATATCCTTAGAGAAAGTATGTTAGTGCTCTGTTAACACCCAATAATCCCTCTCCCTATATCCTGTACTATTTATTGGTTAATTAAAACTAATTTTCCAGAACTAACTATACTTATTTTGATTTTTGTTAAATGAATAGAAATTTAAGAAACTACTTTCGTGTTGAAATAAATTCTAAAAATTTTTATGACATTTATACTGTATCCAGAAGGAATTATATGATGCTTCTGGGATTTATTTAGACAATATTTTCTAAATGTATTTTTCATTTGAAAAATCCTAGTAAATGAATTTAAATTAAATATATATATATATATATATATATATATATATATTATTCTTATTTTAAAATTTTTCTAATTTTGAGCCAAACCCCAGACTACATTTTTTTTTATTTGGTCATGACTATATATACAAGTGTGTACCATATATGTTATATTCTGTTGATTATCCCTAACCAAAAGGGGGTAATTTCCCTTTTCTTATTTATTTTAAGTAATGACTACAAATATAAACTCATGGTTTGTGAGGCAAATCACATCTACTGGGTTATGGGTAATCCTTCTGGTAGGGATTATCTCATGCAGCCGACTCAATTGAAGAATGGCCAAATTCGCAGAGTGAGTACAGTGGTGCTCAATCCGTAACAGAGAGCCAAGTGCTTGACAGTTGATAAAATAAAACTGAAGTGTGAATTTTCCAGATACTATGCCTTGATCAATTGGACATGGGTATGTCCATAGTGATGTCATCCTCGGAATCAAAAAAGCATTGAATTTCTATGTACTTGAACCTCTGGACCCGACCCCTTACACCAATTCCCCACCAAGCTCCATACATGGTTGAACGTCTGCCAATTACTTCAATAACAGAACTTTATAATGAAAACATCTGCTTCTTCCTTAAATGCTCAAAAACCAAACAAGAAATTCATTTGTAGAGTATAGATTCGTTCTCCCACCATAAATCTAAGAGAAAATGGTCAAATATCTGAACCACAACGTCAATGCAAAATTAGTCCAAGAAAACAAAGACAGAATCAAAATGACACATCCAAAATTCATCATGACAAATTCCTTCCTGATTATAACTCTCCGCTGCTACCTAGAAGCTCAAGACATCCTCTGTGCAGCCTCCTTCGCCAAGAGTTTCTCCTTAGCTTTGGTCTTTGCCTGAGATTTGGATCCCATGATGCCACCACCCCATCTCTTGCGGTGCTCGTCAAACTTGTCATTGAAGTTTGCCTAAATTTAATTGAAGAAAACGAGAGTGACAATATTGAAAAAATAAAACAAAAAACATGAAGGCAGAACATGTGAAGAACAATAGCGATGCTATTCAAGAAATCATTGGCTTTAAAATCACAACTTGGTGTCATCCGAAGTAACAAAATTCACATTATACGAAGTCCTAAATATTAAGTGCATAGTCAATAGTCAGCACAGACATGTACTATTATTACCTTAACTGCCTCCAAGATTTTGCTAAATTCCAATTTATCTTCATTCTTCACTGATGTAAGGCACAAAGCTGCAGCTGTTTTCTTGTGAACAATCTGTTTTTTATCACAAATTTCAAAAGACCACGAACTGTTAATGATCCAAACAAAACTAATTTGAAAAGATCATTTAATGGATAGAATTAGTGCTGAAAGCTCACAGCTCCAAGGCGTGACTTGCCCTTCACGATAGCATAAGGGACCTCCATTTTCCGGCACAAGGCAGGCAACCAAACAACAAGCTCAATGGGATCAACATCATGTGCAATAACCACTAATTGGGCCTTGTTCTACAAAAGTAACATAGAGGATGTTCAGAAGAAATAATTATATAACCTATACCTGATGGATCAACAATACCATGAGCATGCAAGTGTTGATCATTGAAAAATGATATTGTTAAGTACAAAGGTGAAAAATCAAAAACCATATCCATACATACATATATAGACAGTGTTACTAAAGGTGCTAGGCAAGGCCCGAGGCGAGGCACATCCCAGTTCCAAGAGGCAAGCGCCTCTCTTGCCAAGGCGCTGAGGTGCGAGGCACACCTCTTTCAAACTAACCTTTCTTTTTATTTTTAGGGTTTCTCTGCTCCTCTCCTATTTCTTCCTAAACCCTAATAAAGTGGAATTAATTAATCTTTCTTTAAATTTCATTTCTTATATGTGTGTGTGTTTTTTTTTTTTTTTTTTTTTTTTTTTTTTTTTGGGAAGGGGGGTGGGGGTTGCACCTCACTTCATCTCTCGCCTTAATAACACTGTATATAGAATATATGAGAAGATGTGTGAACGACTAAAATAGGATAAAGGCTGAAAGTAACAAAAGAAATCCCCAGCTAAACTAAAAGAAGTTTCCATACTATGCATTACAACTTAGTTGTCTAGGAAACAAGGAGCAAGGTGACAATAGTGATCAAAAGTATACCTGCTCAATGAGGTAAGTAACATGGTTAAGCCCATATTTAACAACAATGGGTTTCTTTGATTCAACAGTTTTCCCCTCTGCTTCTGCTTGTGCTCTTTTAAGAAGCCTTTCCTTCTTAGCTGCCTTATCCTCGGGTCTATATTTAAGCAACAACTTGAAGAGTTGTGTGGCTGTAACATAAAACAATGACAAAAAAAAATTGGGTGTCAGAAGAGATAAAGTGCAGTTACCAGGATATAGTAATAATAATATTTCCAGCCACACAACACAATATTGACAATGTTTATGCACATCATGGTGCACCTTAACACAATTATTGTCCGTGACATAAAACAAAAGTTTATTAATTTCTAGAATAGCAATAGAAATCTTACCAAGGTTCTTGTCAAGTGTTTTTGTGAACTGGTTAACAGCAGGAGGAACTTTCAGACGTTGCTTCAGAATCCTCCTTTGCCTCTGAATACGAACAACATGAGGCCACTTGACAAATCTAGTCAAGTCCTTCTTTGGAGGCAATGCACCACCTATCCCAAACTGTTTGGGTCTCTTCTCGAACAAAGGATTGACAACCTTTTCCTGCAATAATCAAGTGAATGCACTAAATCAGTCGTAAAAAAAAATATTGACCTAAAAACTGAGAAAAGGTACATTGTAGGGATGGAACAATTAGAGTAATTGAGCAGAACTTCTATTTTTTTTTTTTTTTAAGTTTGTCTTGTTCTTTTTAACTTACCTCAAAAAAATGGTTAGTGCTAAAAATAAAGGGGGCAATCAAAGCAAATATTTATCAGCTCTACAAAAATCAAAATGGGATTCTGTGTGCCAAAGAAAGGTAAAAGAAAATCAGAACAAAAAAAAAAAAAGAGCATGCTACTTAATGGCCAATTTACAGATTGGTTCGTGCTGGATAAGTTTAAAAATTGCAATATTTACACATATTTTGATAACTAGTGTGCATGTGTGTGTGTGTGTGTGTGTTTGAGAGAGAGATTACTTACAGGTTTCTTCTTTGAAAGTACTGGGGCCTTAACACCTCTTTTGGGAGCCTGTAACAAATATTGCATATGGAGATGAACTTGAATGGAATGGTTGAAAGAGAGAGAAGAAAACAACTAACTGGGACTTCTATACAGCATACAACTCAAAAAACCAATTACATGATAAAAAAATTCAGCTTAACTGTTAATGTTTGGTTAAAGATCAATAACAAAAATCTTGCATCCAGATTTCCAGTGTTTATACATCCATTTATCTAACAATTCTAGCAATATAATCACTTTTTCAATCTCTCAAAATGCACAGTAAACACTGAGGTCCAAGAGGAAAATAACGATCTAATCATCATTCCCACAAAATCTAATCCTACTACATTCACTAAAACTGTAAGATAGTAACACAGAATCTCAGCCCCTCAAGCAAGTTTCAAACAAATAATTATAAGATGGCAACGGAATTCCATATGGCAAAATGAACTGCAGATACCATTATAAAATCATTTCACTCCCTTAAACCCTAAACTTTTCAAAAATCGCTTCCCACAAATCTCATCCCCTTGATGGAGGAAAACTAACCAGATGAGGAGAATGATGAGATTCCAAATATCATAAAAATTCAAATATTTTCATCATCAAAAATCCAAAAAGAGTTACCAGATGGGAAACAATGTTGAATCACTTTATACCACAACGTCAGATAACATCAATGCATGCACACACACAGAGTTAAATATGACAAGAAGCAAAATGAATAAGGTACCATGTGGGTGTAGAGATGTGCAGATGAAAACCCTAGATGCAGCTCGAGCAAAGGCAGGCGACAGTAGAAGAGAGAACAAGAGCCGCAGCAATGTATTTATTTCTTCGCGAAAGCACAAACCCTAAAATGATTTTGCAATCTAGACCCTCATCTTTTTATCATTTTTCTTTTACTCCGTTTGGAGGGAAGGAAAGGAAGTTATTTTATGAAGATTAAAATTATAATTTACTATTTAAATTTTAAATTAAAAAATAAATTTAAGAATATATTTATATTTTCAAAAAATTATTACTTTCCTCTCAATTTGAAAACAAAATATAAATAGTCTCAAAATTTATTTTTCACTCAAATTTTCCTTTATTATTTATTTTCTTTGCTTTTAAATAAAAAATAACATTATATTTAACTCGTATTTTTTTTTCCTTCTTTATATTGTATCTTCCTAAACATAAATATTAGCCTTTCCTTTTTTTTTTGTATTTGTATTTATTATTTTTTTATTAATTTTATTTTAAGTTTTATTTTTTTTATATAATTAAATCTAATTATGACTCAAATTCAAAATCTCACAGATTTAAATACAACTCTAGCACCGCTAGTTAAAACTATATAACAAAAATCATATTTTGATTTAATTTTTTATATTACATGTGAAATAGATTTATATATTTATTGGACATTAATTTTTACTTTAAGGTGCGTTGCATATACTCATTACTCATGATTAAATTTTTTTCATATGTAGTTTTCTATTAATTTCTCGCACATGATATAGTATTGTCGACACCATATTTTGGCCGACCTCCAAAAATCAATAGACTTTGAAGTCGACCCCCAGCACCAAGTCTCCATGTTGTTCAATTCATTTCCGATCTCTCTTTGTCAGTTGATCACATTTCCGATCTCTTTTCAAAAGGAATCGATCCAATACTAAGTCTCCATATCCTTTAAATCATTACCGATCTCTCAAATCAATTACCAAGTCTCTTTGCCAGTCAATCACACATCCGATCTTTTGTCAAATGAAATTGAACCAACATTAGGCCTTTATGCCGTCCGATCCCCCTTTCATAAATATTGTAGATAGTTGTTCAATAAAGTTAAGGTTCTAATCAGGCTTAATAGTGCTTCCGATATTAAGTGTTCAAATCAGGTTTCCAATTTTAATAAACTTAAGTTTCGTTCAGTGTTTGTTCCCGGTTTAAGCCGATCTCATGATTACAAGGTTTTACCGATCTCTCATACATAGATTAATAATTGTTTATTCTAATATGTTCAGACAATCAGGCGCTTATGCAACTTAGATACTTTCCGATCTCATCAAGTCATTGAACAAAAGAAAGGATTTCATTGCATTTCAAAGTAAAAAAATATACAAGTCATTCGGCCGGAGGATCACCCCCAGCCTGATCTACATTTTGTTCACCTCCTCTATCACCCTCAGCCTCCCCCTCGCTATCCTCTTCATCTTGGGGAGCCAGATCCACCATCCAGGAAAAGTCCTCCTCAGGATAACGTTTCTTGAGCTCGGCCAAGAGATCCCCATGGGCGTTCACATAAGCACCGGCCTCCCTCGTCACTGCCTCTTCCTCTTTTGCTCTGATCTCTTCAGTGAGGCGTGCGATATCAGCGGCTCGGAGCGCCCGAGTCTCTTCGAGAACGTGAGCCTACTCGGTCAACTTATCCTCTTAAAACTCCATCCGCCCCTCAATTTCAGCTATATAGTTTTGGGCGGATGAAAGTTGGGATCGGAGGGAAGCTGCTTCGTGACCCACCTTCTCGACCTCCTGCCTCAGACGGTGAGCCTTATCCCGGACAATGTGCTGGTTCACCAAACTCTCCACTCTCAGGCTCATAGTCCGGGTCAGGATATCATTGAGGCTGTTCGGGGTCAGCCTATCCCGATCCTCCTGAAGGCAGATGGAGGCCCCCAAGACCTTAGCCAAGCCCGGGTTCTCTCGAACAGTCCGGTTCTTCTCCAGCGAGTGGATCAGAACTTGAGCGCCGCGGGAAAGGGTCCTCACAGGAGGTTGGGAAGGACCCCCTTCCGCACTTGGAGCGACCGTCGGAGGTGGCAGTTCCTCTTGTCAAGGAGGAGACCGGACCACTTCTACTTCAGGGATCGACGGTCTTGAGGGTTGGGATGATCCTCCTTGCATCTCCCCTGAATCGTGCCTTGGCGTCTGAAGGGCTTCGGCGCGCTTCATCTCCCGCACTTTCCGGGAGACCTCTCTCTTCCGCTTTCGGCTCTCCTTAGAAGCCTCGCCGCTTGCCATACCTGCACAAAAGAAAAGTCAGTGAGTTTGCTAAGGCCCAGAGATCAGAGATATAGAAAGTACCGAGGCTGAGGTCAGAGAGCTGAAGCCCGCGCTCTTCGCCGGTAATCAGCTGCATTGTCCAATGATGCAGTTCGGCCGTCACTGCGTCTAAACAGGAGAACTTCTGAGTGGCCACCTGATCTTTCAGTTCCATCACCATTATGCCCTCTTCCCTATTCAGAGTGATGCACTTCGGAAGTGAGGGGCCCAGATGCATCCAGCTACACGGGAAACCCTCAAAACCGTTCGGAATCTTGCTCCTCAGAATAAAGAAGCGATTCTTCTAGTTCTTCAGGGAGGAGGGCAGGTCAGTAAAGAGCCCACAATGCGGTTTCGCCTGGAAGAACCAGTATTCATCGTCCTTTCGACGAGTTAGCCTGTGTAGCTCGGCGAATACCTTCGCTGTTGGACTGAGTCCCTTAGCTCGACAGAGGCCTCTAAAGGCTACCAGGATCCGCCATGAGTTCGGGTGTACTAGGGCTATGCATAATTGGTGGAATTTCAGAACTTCCTTGAAGAAGTCGTTAAGAGGGAACCGTAGCCCGGCTTTTAACTGTTCTTCGTATACCATGATCATATCATTTTCTTCGAAGAAGTGATCAACTCGGAGATCGCCGTGACACCTGATAAGTTCGTATAAATCAGTCCGAAGGTTATACTCTTGGCTGAACGATTGCAGATCGGCTTCTTGAAGGATTGACGGCAGCTCGTCCACAGAAAGGTTTTCTCTCCCTGAAGAATGCGTGTGCCTCGAGGGTACCACTTGACCCCGGGCTGGAACGGAAGTTGTAGGAGTTTCGGATCGTCTGCTTGGTCCGACCACCTCGACTTCATCTGACGACCATGAGACGTGAACGGAAGGGGGGCTCACCGCTCTCTGACCCTCGGCGCCACTCATTTTCAAAGAAAAGAGAAAATTTAAACTAAAGGAAAGATCAAAACCCTTACCGGAGTGTGATCGGTGTCGGAAGAACTTGAAAAAATGAGAGAATTTTGGAATCGCTCGCGAAATGCTGAAAATGGCATAAGGGAGCAACTGGCTGACCCATCCCCTATTTATACCCGTCTAAGCATTTAATGCTCACGGTGTCCCAAGCGGCGCATCGGTTAGCGGGATTCGCCAGTTTTTCTGACACGTCACACGGATGTTCTAGAAACTCCATAATTAAATGAGGGAGATCGGCTAGTTAAAGATCGGCAGATTAAGGTAGATATTTAAAATTACAGATCGGCTAAGGGCTATTCAGTTAGGAATCGGATCGGATAAACACATCAGAGATCGAAAAATAACCTGCAATAATAATAAAATGATAACTGTCAAAATAAAATTTCATTTTCAAAAGGTCAGATTACATCATTTCGGCGATCTCAAGAGATTGGATTACATTTCCAAAAAGTCAGATTACATCATTTCGGCGATCTCAAGAGATCGGATTACATTAAAGGTCATATTACATCATAGGGGCGATCTTTAGAGATCGATGGAACATCCTATCTAATAAAGGCCTATGTCAAAGCCTAGTCTCGTGGCTGAATCAAAAGATTTGTCCGATCGGAAAGCCAGCCATAGACAGCGGATAGATGTATAACTCAGATGGGGTGACTATGACTCTCATGAGGATGGAGAGTCATCTCCACTATCCTCGAGCAGAACCGAGCTGCAGTCAGGACGCCCGATGTGGTGAGGAGCCAAATGAACTTCAAAGGGCAGTCACCGATGTTAAGGGGAATATTAGCAGTCTTCTCGCCCGAAATCAGTTCACCGATTATATCGGTCGAACGACTCGAGATCGACACGATCGAGGTCCTCGATCCAGGTCGGTAAATTAGTCCGGTTCTCTCACTGTCATCAAATGAGGTTATCATAATTCTCCGATCACCGGGATCATAAATTTTCAGTCGAGGAACAAAGAGGACAATCGGGAAAAGATCAAAAGTGGTCACCATGGCCGGAATTGTTACCGGAGAAACTAAGACAGGAGAAAGTGAAAATGGGAAGAGAAGAAATGGAATGTGGGAGAAATTCCCCGTTGAGGTATATATAGGGGGTCTGAGCATTTATTGCTTGCGAAAACTGAAGCGGATGCATCGGTAACCGAAGAATTAAATGCTTTGACTGAGGCAGATCAGATAGAAGGGAAGGTTCTAGAGTGGGAGAGATCGGGAGAGGGGCCCGATATGAGAGATAGGAAAAAGGGTCATAATAGAGAAGATCGGAAAGCAAGAAGGAGATGATACGACTTCTGATAACTCTCTACGTAATCAGAGCCGAGGTAGTTAAAGCATCGCAGACGAGATCAAATCTTCACCGCACGCCTCATTTGCAGAATTGCCCACATTGCTGATAGGTGCCAGAGTATGTCATGACAGTCCTGTACATCCTGATCTCCACCGTTGATCTTACTTGTAAGGACAAGCCTAGAGCCCTTGGATCAAAGAGAAGACGACAAGACTGGCGCCTTTTATTCCCGACCCTTAGATCTCCATTGACAAGAGGATTATGAACCGTCAGATTAGAATAGAGAAAGGACAAATATTCTGAATAGGATCTCAACCATTTATTTTGATTCTCTTTAATTCTCGAGCGTCAGATCATGTCCTTTAAAATCCAAACCTTCCATCTCCCTCAAAGAGAATCCTAACCCTTCATTGGAAGCACCCGTTCCCTATAAATACCTGCATGAAAACTGTTGAAGGGACGGACAAAAAAAGAAAAGGTGGAGACTATAGTGGAAGGACTCTGAAACTTAATTCAGTTTGTTACTCTGCTATTTTTAAGCTTTCAACAAAATAGAAAAACTTCAGAAACCAGTTTTCTAAAGTATTTTCTTGGAATGGGTTTTGAATACTGAAACTCCCTATTTTCAGTTCGTTCATTACTCTGTGATACTCTCTTTTAGTTCCAGTTCTGTCTTCGTTATCCTTATTCTTACTCCCATTTTCCAAGCTCAACCTCATTCAAACCCGGTTGTTATTTCGACTTGACTGCATGTTAACGGGGTACTCTTCATTTTAAGGCGAACATTAGTCCTCAGGCCATCAGCGCGCAGTTCTGCTACATTTTTGTAACTCCACAATCAGTTCAATAGATTCGACTCCCTACAGGTGAGTGTCTAGACCGCTGCTTTATCAAGTGCTCATTTTTATTTTACGTATTTCCTTTGTTTTCATGCTCGCAATTTTCACCAAGTTTATATTGTGCCAAAAAAGGCGAAGAAGGTTATTCTCGAGTTTACTTTTCGTTCATCAGTCCATTCTTTTTCTGTTAGCCTTTGTTACTTCTAAATATAGGTGTTCTGGTTCCGAGTAACGTATAAGTAGTTTGATAAAATGTTGGTAGTTGTATCTTAACACAAAAGTTTCTTTAAAAGTAATAAAAGTTCGAATGATAAATCGGAGAAAATTATGAAGTCGAACCACTAGACTAGCTCGGAAGATGATTGGGTAAGGCGGCGCAAGGCGGAGTAAAATCGAATCCCAGATAAGCAAATGAAACAAATCAAGTATCGCCTACCAAAAGGTACTGGTAAGGCGATCACATAAGGGGTCGGTAGAAGTTCAGTCTGGTATCCCTTATTTAGTCATAAGGTACCAATGAGTTAAAAGAAACCATTAGCCAAAGGTCCTCGCGATATACGATCGTACTTAAATCCCAAGAGGTCGGGGGAGAGTTCTTACCTGATCCTCATCCAAATAAAAACAAAACAGGAGATCGGAGGAGAGTTCTTATTCGAGATCCTTTATTAAAAACTCTAGAATTATATATTAAAAGAGATCGGAGGAGAGTTCTTATCCGATTCTCAATCAAATTCTCAATGGACATTTAAAAGAGATCGGAAGAGAGTTCTTATCCGATTCTCAATCAAAATTATAAATAATTATTTAAAGAGATCGGAGGAGAGTTCTTATCTGGTCTTCATTCAAAAATTTTAAATAATTATTTAAAGAGATCGGAGGAGGGTTCTTATCTGATTCTCAACCAAAATTTTAATAAATGTGGAGATCGGAGGAGAGTTCTTATCCGAGATCCCTTACCCAAACTTTAAACAGTTCACCCCCAGAGACCGGGAAGGTTTGTACCCAGACTCTCTCGAATTCAAACAACACGAAATTCCCTTAAACCAAAAAACGCTGCACAACACCAACTCACTAAGGGTCGTCTCCTGTACTTATATATTTGGGATAACCCTAAACAGTGAAAAATTAAAATTCCCTCTTACCAAAGGGATTAACATCTTCATTCTAACCCCCCCCCTAACTACCGATTTTAATTTATAAAGAACGTAACGTTAGATCTGCTTGCCCTCATAGAGGGATGAGGCGGGGTGCTTAACACCTTCTCCGCCTGTATAACAGACCCCGAACCTAGAATCTCTGTCTTTGAAGTGATTTCTTAATTCATTTTCATAAATGGTTTTCTTTAATTTCCCTCAAAATTAAAGTGGCGACTCCTCACTCTTTCCCACTTCGGTGAGTGTCCGTCCAGGCAACCGTAAAATACCTTATGACAGCTTGGCGACTCCACTGGGGATCTCTTCTTTAACCCCGATCCAGAGGTCCAAAAGCAGATTTAATTTTACGATCCAACCATAGTTCGGTGGGCTTAGTTTGCAAAATTCTTTATGTTAATTATTGTTATTTTTGCTAACCGTTTTGTTTGTCTTATCCCTACAGCACTCTTCGCCTAAAAAGAAAAAGAAAAAACTCCCCCATACTGGGAAGAGGTAAAGGTGTCCCCTCACACACTGAACACTCACACAATGTCCTCACACACTCCAGCCCTATACCCGGGCTTTCTTACCCTTTTAGGAAATAGGAGGGGGTCATGTAGCGGTACCCGTGGGTTTTACCTCGTTAGTATCCGTGAAGGCTTTTGCTTAGATTGAAACTCGTTCTATTTACTGTGATACCCGTGGAACTCTCCTGTTAGTATCATGGGGATAGAATGGGGCTCTACTGTTTGCAGTAGGGGCAATCTGGGAACCTGTGGCTTTTAGACAATTAGACCTTGAGCTAAACTACCACATTAGCTGGAAGCCGTAGCAAACTACCTCATAAGATAGAACTATCCAATTAGGCAGCACCCATCCGGTACCAGGACTCTCCCTATTTTAGGACAAAAGGAGGCACACTTGCTCTTACCCTATTTAATTTGTGTTCTTATTTTTAAGGGTAATTTTGGATCATACTGTTAGGAGGACCTACACACTTTCCTACTTTGATAAATGTGTAGGTATCACTTTGCCAACAGTATAATTCAAAATTACTTGAATTTATCCTGCTAACGAGTTTTTCCTACAGGCACCACCAAATTAAGGTCTGCAAAAGAATAAGCATCATTTTTAACATGGCATCCTCGAGTCAGTCGGTAGAAGAAGTTCTTAGACTAGAACAAAATGCTAAACTGTGGTCCGAACCGCCTCGTAGCCCAGTGCCCCCACAAAGTGATGTCACCAGGACACATACTAGCTTGTTATCTCCATTGGACCTAAGTAAAGTTGAGGTCAAAATGAACAGTCTCGAGGGTCTATCTAATGGTTGGAGGTTGCTTCCCGATCACGTCAAGGCACAATTCGAGGAAAAATATGGAAGGATCGCGACCTTGATGCGGGTCAAAGTCCAAGTTTCAGCATTAAAGGTCATGCTGTCGGTTTAGAATCCCGAGTATGGGGTGTTCTCTTTCAACGATGTCGATACTACCCCCACTATGGAAGAATATCAGGCATTGCTAGAAGTTCCTTACGCGATGCAGAATCAAATCTACCTACACCTTGAACATAGGCAGACCTGGAAACGGTTCACACATATGTTAGGAATTCCCCCGGAAGAAGCAAAGACGAAAGAAACTGTCAAAGGAAACACGCATAGATGGTATTGGACTTATCTCAAGAAGTGGTTGGATAAATACATCCAAGATGAACAGTGGAAGCAAGCTTCGTTGGAGCTCGCTTTGGGGATTTATGGCCTGATCTTGTTCCCTGGACCTTCGGGAATCATAACCTGTAGCGTTGCAGAGATATTCTGGGCAGTAGAAAAGCAGAAGGTCAATCCGATACCGGCAATTCTTGCTGAAACTTTATTAAACCTTACTTACTGTAGACAACGAGGCAAGGGATCCATTAAGTGCTGTTCTCAATTGCTGCACCTCTGGATCATCAGTCATATGTGTCCTGTAGAGACAAAGGGGTTAACTTGGTACCTCAACCAGCCCCTTATCGAGAAGATGACCAGATTATCAATCAGCCCAATGGATGAGCTGCAGTGGCAAGAACGGATTCTGAGCTTCAACAGCCATGACTACTGTTGGAGGAAATTGTGGACGTCGGGTCAACCCATTTTGTTCAGCACGGGGGGTAATTAGTCAGTATCCCTAATCGGAGTGACCGGATACACAAGTTACATTCCAACATTGGTAATGAGACAATTCGGCTCAATCCAGTCCGGAATCAGTATCGAAAAATACCACCGAGGTCATTTCTATCATGAGCTCAATAATGAGGAAGAATTGAAAATAGCTCGCAGATCCTAGGAAAATATCACTATGGTAGAAAGGTCACCTAAAGGTCCGAGTGCCACGGATGATTACCTTAAATGGAGGGTTAGCAGGGAACAAGGACATCTAACTGCAAATTCGACCAGACTCGAAGGTAGCAATCCCCCTCGAGACATCCTTTCAGAAGAAGCTAGCGCTTGTTTGGCCGACTCCCTACAAAAGGCGGATACCGAAAATCGACAATTACAAGAATGAATAAGACAGTTGGAGGACCAACAGCGGATCCTCAGAAGAAAAGTAAGAAGGCTCAGGGAAGAGGCAATGACCAAAAAGACAGAATTTGAGGAGCAAGAAACACGATGGGAAAAGGAAAAGATCTCTCTCCAAGCTACAATAAAAGAAGCAGAAGTACAGAATAGCAAGCTCCAAGAGAAAGTAGAATACCAAGAAATACTCATCGAAGAACATAAACGAGAGGGAAAAAAGAAGAAGCTTAAACTAAAGGAGTAGGCACAGCTTATCAATGATATCCTGAGAGAATGTGCTAAAGAAAAAAAGGAGAAAGAAAGATAAGCTACTCTCTATCAAGAGTTAAAAGAAAATGTTAACCAGCTGGAGAGAATGATAGCGCAGGGGAAACAAGAACTCTTACCTGAATCCGAATATGCCCTGAAGATATTCAACCCCGCCAGACAAGAAGAGAGGCTTTATGAATATCTCAGGAAATGTCATTCCATTATAAAGAACCTCCCTGAGCCTAGGCCAATGTAAAAAACGCCATGTATGGATTATTCAATTAATGGAATAACTTTGGACCATTGTTTAGCAAAATTGTGAATGAATAGTATGACTCCCGTAGGAACCCCCTCGCTAGGGTTATGCGAAAAGTTGGGTGTGCCATATGGACAGGTATCATAGAGGTGCATTCAATCCAGTCATTCACCGTTGGACTATCGAATGATGCCATGATAAAATTGATGCAATTATTCTTCTGCAGATTTCATTTTGGCTCTCAGATGCCACTGTATCCTTTGTCCAAACCAGGACCTTCAAATTTTTTTTTACGAAATTCGAAATTCATTAAAAATCTTTTTTTTACTCCCTACAGAAAATCAATATTGCTTCAAGCAAAGCCAGTCTGACCAGACAAAAGGTTCAACCAAGACGAGTGTACTTGACATGATCATGAACAAAGAAGATAATGGAAGACCAGGAACAAGTCCATAACCTACAAGGACAAGTGTCCAAGCTGAAAGACCAGGTCTCAGAGCTCATGAGACTAATGAGAGAAATGTCCCAAAATAAGCCTACCTTAGAGCCCAACTTACCACTACCTCCCCCATCTCCTACAACGGTTGATTCTCATCATGATTCAACCTCTTTTACCTTTCAGCCACCTATTCCGGATCCAACGATCACTGTCAATCCAACCCCCCTGAATAATGACCCACCCTTCTACTATTACTCGGCTATCCCAAATGCCGAGGCACAACCTTCAATCCTGATACACCTGGTTCATTCAGCCCCTCATTTCCCAACTGGGGGAATGTCCCATATAGTAGGAGAAAATAAGACGAGAGAAAATGAGAAGCTGTCTGCTCTAGAAGAAAGATTAAGAGCAATAGAGGGACTGAACATGTATGGTTCAGTTGATGTGGCATCACTGAGATTGGTGCCTGATATGGTGGTGCCGCCCAAGTTCGAAGTCCCGGACTTCGACAAATACACCGGGAACTCAGACCCCCGCACTCACCTGGCCACCTATATTGCCAAAATGTCCGCCCTGACAGAGGACGATCGACTCCTTGTCCACTTCTTTCATGAGAGTCTCTCCGGGGCAGCCCTGAGATAGTGTATCTAGTTGGACAGGAGCAAATTGCGCTCTTAGAAAGATTTGGCCGACGCATTCCTGAAGCAATACAAATTCAACTGCGACGTGGCCCCCATAAGGAGAGATCTCCAAAACCTGGTGCAAAGAGACAGGGAAAGTTTCAAAGAATATGCCCAGAGGTGGAGAGAGAAGGCCGCAGAAGTGTATCCTCCAGTGACTGATAATGAACTATGCTCATTGTTCATTGAGACGTTGAAGGCTCCTTATTTCAATATGATGATTAGGAACACCTCCAATAGCTTCTCGGACATCATCCAAGCTAGCGAGAGAATAGAAGTTAATCTAAGGATGGGACCACTGCAGGAGTTGACTGAGAATCCTGCAAAGAAAACTGCCAGTTTCGGCAAGAAGAAAGAGGGTGATGTGCATTCCATCAGCCGACAGAACAACCAATCTTCACTACCTCCAAATAACTACCGGCCATATCCTCCCCCTCATGGCCAAACCATCGCAAATATTCCACCCCCTTTTCCAAATTATCCTCACCCACGCCCACAATATCCACCATCGACAACTTACCTACCCAGACCGCCCCCTCAACCCATTCAACCTAGGCCACCTCAAAATAACCCGAGACCACAAAGAAACCCTGATCCACCTCTTCCCCTGCCACTTAGTGAAATATACCGATACCTCGTCGGTATAAACCAAATAGTACCGATTCCCTTTGACCCAATTCAGCCACCATATCCCAGGTGGTATGATGCTAGTGCCCGGTGTGAATACCATGGAGGGGCACAGGGGCACTCGACCGATAATTGCGGGGCACTTAGGGGAAGGGTGCACGCTTTAATCAGAAACGGGTGGTTGAAAATCGAAGGGAATGGTTCCCTCCCCAACGTTACCTCAAATCCATTGCCCAATCATGGTACGGGCAATGGCGTAAATATGATAGATTCGGAAGGAGAAGGGTCAACCCTAGAGATAGATCAACTAATTTCTCACTTTGAGGAAATTTTAACAACGGTAGTGAGGGAAGATTACCTCCACCCCCAAACAACAGAGCCTGGAGATAATGTGGGATGCTCCTATCACGGAAGAGCGGCTGACCATGAGCTGCAAAATTGTGGGGAGTTCAAACAAGAGGTTCAGGACTTACTGTCCCTCAAAGTTCTAAGATGCCAAGCCAGGTCGAGGATGGAAGGCGGAATAAATACAGCCCGATTCGGCCAAAGTACCTCCACCTCTAATCACAGAATCACCTTCTCACCCCCAGCATCTTCACCACCAGTAACAATCATCCGAACCCCGTCCCAGCTCCCAGTCTATAATTTCCAAGTCTTCACCCAAGGAGCATCAAGCAGCACACCAGCTCCTAGCCTTGCCTCACCCTCAGCACCTCCTAAACCGTGTTTTGCTCCTCACGAGCACTTTAAAATGACTTACGCTGGACCTTCTAGCAATGCTACTCCCCAATCAAATCCCCAACCCGTCACAACCACAAAATCCTCCCCACTAGAGCAAGAAGTTGAGTTTATAACCTGAAGTGGGAGATGTTACGGGAACGAAGAAAGGGAAAGGAAGAGAGAGAAAGTAAAAATGGGAGAGCCACGAGAGAATACGGAAGAGGAGGCTGAGAAAACAGAGAAAGAAGAACCTATGGAACTAAAAGAACAGGAAGAACTATTGCTTCAAATAATGAAGCAAAGTGAGTACGACTTGGTGGAACAGTTAAGAAAGACACCTGCTCGAATTTTGCTATTGTCCCTAATTCTGAGCTCAGAGGTGCACCGTCAAGCCCTGCAAAAAATTCTGGATCAGGCCTTCGTGAACCCCGATATTACACCGAGGCAGTTCGAAAAGATAGTGGGACAAATTCAGGCATCCAGTTTTGTCACTTTCTCAGAAAAAGAAATAGACCCCGCAGGCTTAACGCATACTAAGGCTCTGCATGTGACTGTGAAATGCAAAGGTTGCATAGTTGCCAAGGTCCTTATTGACAATGGATCTGCGCTCAACGTACTGCCTAATGCCACCTTGGCTAGGCTACCGGTTGACTGGTCCAACATACGTCAAAGTGCTATGGTGGTAAGAGCTTTTGACGGTACAAGGAGGGAGGTGCTGGGGGACATTGACTTGCCACTCTAAATTGGAGCATGCACTTTCAACGTCACGTTCCAAGTGATGAACATTGAGCTTGCATACACTATGTTGCTGGGGAGGCCTTAGATCCATTCAGCAAATGCCGTTCCTTCGACTTTGCACTAGAAGATCAAATAAATTATGGACGGCAGAATCATCACGGTGAAAGGGGAGGAAGCCATGCTGGTCACCAAGCCGCAATCACTTACTTATGTGGAATCAGCTGAGGAATCATTGGAAAGCTCTTTCCAGGCTCTTGAATTACGAGAAAGAAGTGAAGGGGCTACGGCTATGGTGGCAAAGATAATGCTGAAGAGCGGTTATGAAAAAGGAAAGGGGTTAGGTGCCACATTGCAGGAAATTATCGAACCTATACCAGCTATCCAGAAGGTTGGCCGTTGCGGTTTGGGTTATGAGGAAGACGCCCTCATGGATGGACGATTCCGGATGAGAAATATGCTTCGGGATCAGAGATTTGATCAGAGGATCGGGAAAATGAAGGTAGTCCCGAAAATCACAGAAGTCTTCACCAAGCCGGTCATTGAAAATCTGGCAGAAACTGAAGAATCACCTGATGAACCATCCATTGATGTCATCCATCTCGATTCCATGTATGAGGCCCTAATCTCGCTAATAGCTGAAGGGCAAGAATTGGACAACTGGACGGCAGAGGACGTTCCTGTACTCAATTTCGAGTAAAGTATTTTTTATTATCAACACTTAATCATTTTGTCCATGGTGACAAGTGTAATACTGTAAATGGACTATTTTCTTATGATATAAAATATTAATGAATTAATAGCGCATTTCACATTCAATTCTCTTTTCCTTTTCCTCTTGCCATTTTCATAATATATTCCACTTTCGTTTCTTCAGGACCTTTCATCAATTAACACCTAATAATCCAATAGACTCAAAAATTCCTCTGGTTAATTTTGAAATCTCCATAACTACCATTACTTCAAGTGATTCTGAGGAAGAACTCGCAGAAGAAAGGGGTGAAAAAGATGAACCTTCCCTAGTGCCTTGTGGAGATGAAACATACATCGTAAATCTAGGCACGGAAGAAGTAAAAAGGGAAGTTAAGGTTGTAGGGGGTGGTGAATTGGAGGATATGGTCAATTTGCTCAAAGAATTCTTGGATGTATTTTCATGGAGCTATGACGATATGATCGGCTTAGACCCCCAGATTGTGACACACAAAATTCCCCTAATTCCCGGGACGATCCCAGTAAAGCAGAAGCTAAGTAGAATGAATCCTGACACACTACTCAAAGTCAGGGATGAAGTCAAAAAGCAGTATGATGCTGGGTTTCTGGAAGTAGTCAAATATCCCCAATGGATAGCTAACGTTGTCCCGGTAATGAAGAAGGACGGGAGAGTCAGGGTGTGTGTTGATTACAGGGATCTTAATAAAGCAAGCTTGAAAGATGATTTCCCTCTCCCACACATAGACGTGTTAGTAGACAATGCTGCAGGATTGGGCAGATGTTCCTGTATCGACGGGGCATCCGGGTACAATCAAATCCCCATGGATGAACAAGATAAGGAGAAAACTGCTTTTATCACTCAGTGGGGGGTATTCTGTTATCGGGTCATGCCATTTGGCTTAAAGAATGCTGGCGCTACCTACCAACGCGCTATGGTCACATTATTCCACGATATGATGCACAAGGAAGTGGAGGTGTACGTGGATGATATGATCATCAAATCTAGGGAAGGAGAAAGCCATGTGCAGGTGCTGAGAAAAGTATTTGAGAGACTCAGGAAGTACAAACTGAAGTTAAACCCTGCCAAATGTGTGTTTGGAGCTAGATCTGGGAAGTTGTTGGGATTCATAGTGAGCGAGAAGGGAATAGAAGTAGATCCAGACAAAGTTCGAGCTATTCAGGAGATGCCATCTCCAAAAACAGAAAGGGAGGTACGCAGTTTCCTGGGGAAGTTGAACTACATCTCGAGATTTATCTCCAATCTCACTGCTAAAGCTGAGCCTATCTTTAGGCTACTCCGAAAGAACAACACCTCTCAATGGGATTCAGTCTGTCAAGAGGCTTTCGAGAAAATTAAGCAGTACCCATCAAACCCGCCAATATTGGTTCCTCCGGTGGTAGAAAGACCGCTAATTTGTATATGGCAGTCCAATAAGGCTCAATGAGATGTGTTTTGGGGCTGCATGATGATACCGGTCGAAAGGAGAGGGCTATTTATTACCTGAGCAAGAAGTTCAATGATTGCGAGTCAAGGTACTCTTTCCTAGAAAAGACTTGTTGCGCATTAGCCTGGACAGCAAATCGACTTAAGCATTACATGTTAAATCATAAGACATGGCTCATCTCTAGGATGGATCCTATTAAGTATGTATTCGAGAGCCCATTCGTGCCAGGGAGGATAGCCAAATGGCAGGTCATACTCTCTCAATATTACATTGTCTATATGACCCGAAAGGCTGTTGTAAAGGGGAGTGTAATCGCGGATCTCTTAGCAGAAAACCCTATCCAAGATTATGAAGCCTTGGATTTTGAGTTCCCTGATGAGCATGTTAATGAAGTCGACGGCGAGGAAAAAGGGCCAGCTGATGTATGGGAAATGTATTTTGACGGAGCTGTCAATTTGTCCGGTAATGGAATTGGAGCAGTGCTAGTATCCCCTGACGGGAAACACTTCCCTATAGCTATCAAATTAAGGTTCAACTGCACCAACAACGTCGCAGAATACGAAGCCTGTGTGATGGGTCTACAGGCTGCTGTCGAGATGAAAGTCAGAAAGTTGGAGGTGTATGGTGATTCGGCCTTGATTATTTATCAAGTCAAGGGGGAATGACAAACTAAGGACCCGAAGTTGATCCCATATCAGAAGTACTTGCTGGAGTTAATTAAGAAATTTGAAAAAATCTGTTTCACTCACCTCAGTCGAGACAAAAATCAATTTGCAGATGCCTTAGCCACCCTGGCTGTCATGGCTCAAATGGAAGAAAGGCAGTCGACTCAGGTATTACGGATCGAGGCAAGAAGTAAGCCGACATACTGCTTCATGATCGAGGAAGAAACTGATGGCAAACCCTGGTATCATGACATCCAGGTCTACACCAAAACCGGAGAATTCCCTCCAGGGGCAAGCAGAAATGAAAGGAGAATGATCCAGAGATTAGCGTTGGGATACTTCCCCAGTGGAGAAATTCTATACAAAAGGAGCTCCAACGGCGAATTGTTGAGATGTGTGGATGCAAAAGAAGCAAGAGGATCCTTTTCGAGACTCATGAGGGGAATTGTGCAACCCATGCCAATGGGCATATGATGGCTAAGCAAATCATGAGACGGGGATATTTTTGGACTACTATGGAGAAGGATTGCATCGAGTACTTTCGGAAGTGTCATAAATGTCAGATCTACGCGGATCCGATAAATGTTCCGCCTCACCAATTGTTCAACCTCGTCTCACCATGGCCTTTCGCAATGTGGGGCATCGATGTGATTGGTCCCATCAACCCTAAGGCATCCAATGGGCATAGATTTATCCTGGTAACTATCGATTATTTTTCTAAATGGGTCGAAGCGACATCATATGCTCACATCACGCAGAACACATTCCTCGAATTCCTCAAAAATAATGTCATCTGCCGACATGGTCTCCCCAGCGAGATCGTCATTAACAATGCCAAGAATTTGAATGGCCCAAGGATCCAGAGGTTATATGATCAATACAGGATTCGACATCTCAATTCCTCCCCATACCATCCCCAGATGAATGGAGCAGTGGAAGCTGCAAACAAAAATCTCAAGAGAATAATCCGGAAAATGACAGTCACTTATAAGGAATGGCATGATATGCTTCCCTATGCCCTTCATGCATACCGAACTTCTGTAAGAACGTCAACTGGGGCAACCCCATATTCACTGATTTACGGGATGGAAGTTGTACTGCCTATTGAAGTTGAAATTCCTTCCCTAAGGATTCTGAAAGAATCAGGGATTGATGAGTCAGAGTGGATCCAGTCAAGGTTATACCAATTAAATTTGCTAGACGAGAAAAGGCTAGCGGCAGCATGTCATGGGCAGTTATATCAGAGAAGAATGGCTAGGGCATTTAACAAAGGTGTTCGCCCACGTGAATTTCAACCAGGACATCTCGTCATGAAAAAGGTGCTCTCGAATCAAAACGATCCCCAGGGTAAATGGTCACCGACTTATAAGGGACCCTATGTGGTTAAAAAGGCATTTTCTGGTGGGGCCCTGATCCTGACCCATATGGATGGTGAGGAATTTCCAAGACCCGTGAATGCTGACACTGTCAAAAGGTATTATGCCTAAAAAAAAAAAAATATGGGGGACGAAAACCCGAAAGTGCGCCCTTAGAGCCAGAAAGTGGAGAAATAAGGAAGGGAACATGGAACCAAGGATGGGAATAAACCGCCACTGCGTGAATCTTCGTTATCAGAATATTTAAAGTAATGGCAGTTAAGGGATTTCAAAGTCAACTACAAGAGATCTGTAAGATCTATCCCTGTACCCTTTTCTCTTTGAAACTGTACCCTTATCTTTCAAACCATAATATAATCATTTTTTCTTCGTATTTGTCTTTTTTTCTTTACCTTTCCCATATACTCCCACTTTAATATTGTCTTTTTCAAATGCGCTATTAATTTGTTAAAGTTTTGTCATAATATTAGAATTTGAATATTGATAACCTCGTGTACTTTGCTATGAGATTTGCAGGGAATATCCAAAAAAAAAAAAAAAAAAACTAGAGGTGAAAACCTAGAAGGGCGCTTCTAGTCAGATGGGAAAAAGGAGAGTGAAAACCCGCAAGGGCGCTTTTCGCAAAATAAGGAAGTCAAGGGCAGAAAGGGAATTATGGGAAATAAGTAAGTAACGAAGAATGATGGTTTAAGTCTTGCAACTCGTCCTCCATTAATCATCTATTTTCGTGATCCTGTTAAGTACACTTCGTCGTGGGAGAACTTCTCGTGTCAGGTTAGACTTGCTTTGTAAGTTAATTTTAATTTCCAGCATTTAATTCCCTGTTATCAACCTCTGGTTCCTTGATCTAAGTTGATTTTAATTTTTCAGCATTTAATTTCCTGTTATCAATCTCTGGTTCCTTGATCTAAGTTGATTTTAATTTTTCAGCATTTAATTTCTTGTCATCAACCTCTGGTTCCTTGATCTAAGTTGATTTTAATTTCCAGCATTTAATTTCCTGTCATCAACCTCTAGTTCCTTCATCTAAGTTGATTTTAATTTCCAGCATTTAATTTCCTGTTATCAACCTCTGGTTCCTTGATCTAAGTTGATTTTAATTTCCCAGCATTTAATTTCCTGTCATCAACCTGTGGTTCCTTGATCTAAGATGATTTTAATTTCCCAGTATTTAATTTCCTGTCATCAACCTCTGGTTCCTTGATCTAAGTTGATTTTAATTTCCCAGCATTTAATTTCCTGTTATCAACCTCTGGTTCCTTGATCTAAGTTGATTTTAATTTCCAGCATTTAAACTCTGTTATCAACCTCTGGTTCCTTGATCTAAGTTGATTTTAATTTCCAGCATTTAATTTCCTGTTATCAACCTCTAGTTCCTTGATCTAAGTTGATTTTAATTCTCCAGCATTTAATTTCCTATTATCAACCTCTAGTTCCCTGATCTAAGTTGATTTTTCAGCATTTAAGTTCCTGTTACCAACCCCTAGGTTGCTGACCTAAGAAGGTTTTAGTTTCCTAACTTTAATTTTAAAGTTCCAAAATTTTAATTGTCCAAAATATGGGTCTGGATCTTTACATAATTCCTACACGGGAAATTCTTCCCCTCAATAGAAATTATGTAAAGAGGGGCAGCTGTCGACACCATATTTTGGCCGACCTCCAAAAATCAATAGACTTTGAAGTCGATCCCCAGCACCAAGTCTCCATGTCATTCAATTCATTTCCGATCTCTCTTTGCCAGTTGATCACATTTCTGATCTCTCTTCAAAAGGAATCGATCCAATACTAAGTCTCCATATCATTTAAATCCTTACTGATCTCTCAAATCAATTACCAAGTCTCTTTGCCAGTCAATCACACATCCGATCTTTTGTCAAACGAAATTGAACCAACATTAGGCCTTCATGCCATCCGATCCCCCTTTCATAAATATCGTAGATAGTTGTTCAATAAAATTAAGGTTCTAATCAGGCTTAATGGTGCTTTCGATCTTAAGTGTTCAAATCAGGTTTCCAATTTTAATAAACTTAAGTTTCGTTCAGTGTTTGTTCCCGGTTTAAGCCGATCTCATGATTACAAGGTTTTACCGATCTCTCATACATAGATTAATAATTGTTTTCAAGTTGTTCTAATATGTTCAAACAATCAGGCGCTTATGCAACTTAGATACTTTTCGATCTCATCAAGTCATTGAACAAAAGAAAGGACTTCATTTCATTTCAAAGTAAAAAATATACAAGTCATTCGGCCGAAGGATCACCCCCAGCCTGTTCTACATTTTGTTCACCTCCTCTATCACCCTCAGCCTCCTCCTCGCTATCCTCTTCATCTTGGGGAGCCAGATCCACCATCCAGGAAAAGTCCTCCTCAGGATAACGTTTCTTGAGCTCGGCCAAGAGATCCCCATGGGCGTTCACATAAGCACTGGCCTCCCTCGTCACTACCTCTTCCTCTTTTGCTCTGATCTCTTTAGTAAGGCATGCGATATCAGCGGCTCGGAGCACCCGAGTCTCTTCGAGAACGTGCGCCTGCTCGGTCAACTTATCCTCGTAGAACTTCATCCGCCCCTCAATTTCAACTATATAGTTTTGGGCGGATGAAAGTTGGGATCGGAGGGAAGCTGCTTCGTGACCCACCTTCTCGACCTCCTGCCTCAGACGGTGAGCCTTCTCTAGGACAATGTGCTGGTTCACCAAACTCTCCACGCTCAGGCTCATAGTCCGGGTCAGGATATCATCGAGGCTGTTCGGGGTCAGCTTATCTCGATCCTCCTGAAGGCAGATGGAGGACCCCAAGACCTTAGCCAAGCCCGGGTTCTCTCGAACAGTTCGGTTCTTCTTCAGCGAGTGGATCAGAACTTGAGCGCCGCGGGAAAGGGTCCTCATACGAGGTTGGGAAGGACCCCCTTTCGCACTTGGAGCGACCGTCAGAGGTGGCGGTTCCTCTTGTCGAGGAGGAGACCGAACCACTTCTACTTCAGAGATCGGCGGTCTTAAGGGTTGGGACGATCCTCCTTGCATCTCCCCTGAATCGTGTCTTGGTGTCTGAAGGGCCTCGGCGCGCTTCATCTCCAGCACTTTCCGGGAGACCTCTCTCTCCCACTTTCGGCTCTCCTTAGAAGCCTCGTCGCTTGCCATACCTGCACAAAAGAAAAGTCAGTGAGTTCGCTAAGGCCCAGAGATCAGAGATATAGAAAGTACCAAGGCCGAGGTCAGAGAGCTGAAGCCCGTGCTCTTCGCCGGTAATCAGCTGCATTATCCAATGATGCAGCTCGGCCGTTACCGAGTCTAAACAAGAGAACTTCTGAGTGGCTGCTTGATCTTTCAGTTCCATCACTATTATGCCCTCTTCCCTATTCAGAGTGATGCGCTTCGGAAGTGAGGGGCCCAGATGCATCCAGCTACGCGGGAAATAATAATTATCCGGTCTTCATTCAAAAATTTTAATAATTATTTAAAGTGATTGGAGGAGAGTTCTTATCCGATTTTCGACCAAAATTTTAATAAATATGAAGATCAGAGGAGAGTTCTTATCCGAGATCCCTTACCCAAACTTTAAACAGTCCACCCCTAGAGGCCGGGAAGGTTTATACCCGGACCCTCTTGAATTCAAACAACACGATACACAAAGAAACTCCCTTAAACCAAAAAAACGCTATACAACACCAACTCACTAAGGGTCGTCTCCTGTACTTATGTATTTGGGATAACCCTAAACAGTGAAAAATTAAAATTCCCTCTTACCAAAGAGATTAACATCTTCATTCTAACCCCCCCCCCTAACTACCGATTTTAATTTACAAAGAACGTAACGTTAGATCTGCTTGCCCTCATAGAGGGACGAGGCGGGGTGCCTAACACCTTCCCCTCCCGTATAACGGACCCCGAACCTAGAATTTCTGTCTTTGAAGTGGTTTCTTAATTCATTTTCATAAATGGTTTTCTTTAATTTCCCTTAAAATTAAAGTAAAGACTCCTCACTCTTTCCCACTTCGGTGAGTGTCCGTCCAGGCGACCGCAAAATGCCTTGCAATAAGTATTATTATAATAATAACTAATAATTAATTAAATTTGGTCTTTCATTAATTGTCAAGACAGTGAATTACTATGTCTTTATTTTATTCTCATTAAAGTTTATTTATATTTTTTTAATTTTTATACGTTTATTTTATTAATTTTAAATAAATTAGACTGTATTTTTTTAAAACTATCACCTTTAGTTCTACTATTTATATACTTTATCATTTTTTGTTATATTATAGTATTTAATATAAGTTGTTAATAATAATAATAATAATAATAATAATAATAATAATAATAATAATTATTATTATTATTATTATTATTATTATTATTATTATTATTATTATTATTATTATTATTATTATTATTATCTTGCTATTTTATATTAAAACTAAATTTAAAAGCTTTATTTATTATATCATTAAATGTAATATTTTAGTTTAATTGTTGATTTAATAATTATTATCACTATTTT
Source organism: Hevea brasiliensis (assembly GCF_030052815.1). Taxonomy (NCBI): domain Eukaryota; kingdom Viridiplantae; phylum Streptophyta; class Magnoliopsida; order Malpighiales; family Euphorbiaceae; genus Hevea; species Hevea brasiliensis. The sequence goes on from NW_026615310.1 coordinate 1,192,444, forward strand.
AAGTGCATTTAAATTTATCAATGACTAAAGGATAAAAATTCTAATTATAGTATCATTTATATTTAATTAAAAGAGAGAAAGAGAGAGAGAGAGAGAGAGAGAGAGAGAGAGAGAGAGAGAAAGAGATGAGAGAGAAACTTTAGTGTATTTTTTTTCCAGCAATCTACACATCAAACGGTAGATCTGGAACCTGTGTTCGACTCCCCTCCCTCCAAGCCTTCTTTTCCGACCAACCATGCTCGGAATGGTGGAGTTTCCTGCAAGAAATGAAGAGAGAGAAAGAGGAGAGTGAAAACAATGGCAGCGGGCTTTCCGATGAGATTTTGGCCAATCCGACCATTGGATCGAAAATCCGAGACCACTATTGAACTCAGAGCGACAAAATCTTCGAGATGGGACTGGCCACACTCCGATCGGATACTATTTGAAAGAGGCGATCATTAGACGATTTAGATCGCTTTGTGAGATTTTTTACCCTTTTCGATGCCCATAAATTAAATATAATTATATGATAATTATTAACAATTTATGGACTTCATTTAGGTATGATCAGATTAGTGATACCTCACTGGCACTCAGAACTGAGTTTTCGACCTGGTCTGAGTGTCCTGCAAGCTGTCCTGGAAAGATATCATGTTTACAGTTGTTCCTAGTATTTTCAGACTTTCCGGACACGTTTCAAATAGCAGAATTTGCAAATATAGTCCCTAACTCAAGTTGTGTAGTTTGTGTTTTGATTAAGTTAGTTGGTTAAATTTGTAAAATATTCTTGGCTTAGAAAAATTTAGTGAAATGACTTTAATTAATACAAGGACAATGTGGAGGACCTCCAAGAATATTTTCATAATTTTTAAAGTGCTAAAAATAAATATTTGGATTGTAGAGAAGTTAGACACCCGAGTTAGAGTTTGGCTATTTTAGACCTAGATTAGGTTTCTTGTAGGCCACGGATGGATATTATAATTGTTATGGTGGGCCTGAGACCCTGTGTGTTACTATTGCTGAGTTTTCTTGCAGGAAGGTTAGATCCAGTTATAGAGGAGACTCTACCGAAATTTTAGCACGAACTTAGAAATTATTCTTACTTCTTTAATTAAATTAATTTGTTAATTTTATCAGTCTTTTTGATAGAGGTCAGTGTGTATGTTTAGGTGATCGGTGCCGCCGTCTTCTCCTTCCAACCGGAACAGCTGTAGTCAAGTCGACCAATCTGTGAGTTGGATATTAATTATTTTTATAATTTCAATATTAATTATATATCTAGCATGCTCATGCATTCTATAAATAATTAATTATGCATATAAATAGTTAATATATTAGGAGTATTTTAGTTGCTGCATATTAATTATTGTTATTTATTTGTACTTGCCACCCTGAGGATAATTTAGAGCTCTGTGTGTGTGTTGGCTTGAGTATGGTGTGAATATGGATATGGGTAGGATGGGTAATCGCGGCTGGAGCTTGACTCGTTGGGACCTGATCCTTCTATATGGATAAGTCAGGGTGAGCGTGGCTTTGAGTTGATCTCGCTGGCCCCCACACTGGGATTATTAAGCGAAAGTCCGGCTTGAGTTGACCTCGCTGGCAGGTATTGGATTAAGAGAGCTGTATAAGGTATCAGCTTCCACATATATATATATTGATGTGACACACTGGGTGTGTGAGTAACTTCAAATTAACTTTCTGTGTGAATATTGGGTGAATTATTTATTTTATATGTTGGATGTGCATTTCATGGTAGGATGACACTAGTTTTAGATAGTCATAGAAATTGCATCTATAATCAATATCTAAACTCTCTGAGTCAAACGCTCATTCCTGTTCAAATATTTTTCCCAGGTTGTAAGAAAAACAAATTTATTTTTTGAGTCTAACCTGTATTTTTCTCCGCAAGTTGTGCTTCTTAGTTTAATAGTTTATTGTGTCTATTTATTTATTTATTTTTTTAATAACTAGAACTCTGCTGTGACATTAGTTTATGAATATATATTGTATTAATTAATAAAAAAATTTATGATATTAAATAGTTTATACATGATGGGTATCAGGGTTGAGCTGAGCTCCCCTAGTTTTGGTTTCCTGATAAAAATCAGGTTGAGTTGGCCTAAAATAAATTTATAACATTTTATTTTATTTTTGTTCGCATGATGGGCCTTGATTTTGGTCCTGATTATGGCTTTGAGAATAGTGAGGCTTACTATGAGTCTCGGGAGCTTTATACTGGCTCAAGTCCTAGTGCAGTCTGACCCTTGAAATTGGGTCATAACAAAATTGGTATCAGAGTTTAGGCTCTAGATTCATGGGAAAGTGTGTATATAGAGTTATCATATGCAGAGTGTAGGATCTTATTTCGTCTTTTTTTGTGATTCCTCATTTATAGACTCTACATTATTCCTTGGGTAGTATAAGAGTACTTCAGTTTATTGTCTCGATTTTCATGGAGTACATGGTGATGTGAACTAGAGCTAGCAGATGTGTTGAGGTCTATGATGGGAATATTTACACCAAGAAGTTTTGTGTTTTTGTCAGTATGGGGTAATTTAGCATGCCTCTCTAGTGCAAAGCACAAGTACATAAAGGTGAGTTATGACAGTATAGTTGCCCTAGATGGAGGTAAGGGTACCACTGCTGGCAGTTATTAGTGGATAGCCTAGTCAGGGCAAGTTTATAGTATTGGTGGGTTAAAGAGAGATAAGAGGTTGGGAAACCTGATCTGTTGGGACGTACCGTAGTAACTATGCAATGTTCTCAATGTTCGTAATGTAAGCTACAGATTATAGTACTAATATGGGATTATTATGTAGCATTGCATGCATCCCGGTGGTTTTCCATGATGAGAGTGTTTATAGACAACCTCTAGTTTGGTATAGATATGCCAAAATAGAGTATTATATCTGCAAAAGAGTTGAAAACTCATAAAACCTTGAGGTAGAATATCAAAGGTCACAGTTGGGCAGTAACCAGAGTTAGTGACTTGATTACCCTAAGATGAGCTAGAGTTAAAGCATGAATTGTCTTGGATTAAAGGTTTAGTATAGTAGCAGTGTAAGGATAGCACCTACTAAATGAGATCAATTATTCTTCAGTATGGGATCTTGGATAGTTTTTGCATTACGATGTACATTATGCTTAAAGTTTAGTAAAAGTAGTATATCCTTTGCTTGTTAGCGAGGTGCAAAGTACAACCTTGTTGCCTAAAGGAGATCAGAGGCTAGGAATAAAGTTCATAGCCTGTGAGATGATGTTTTAGGAAAGTTTAGAATATAATAAGAGAGCAGATAGCTTTACATAATTGTGGCAATGTAGTAGATGTAGTACCTCTCTTACTGTCAGATGTGTTGTCGAATATGATAGTGTCCTTCAAGAAAAATAGCAGATTGCTTTTGATATTGGTGACTTACTGAATAGCATCCCAGTTAGGACTGTAAGCAATGATAGAGAGTTATTGGCTCAAGTATCCTGGAGAGGGTACAAGTTTCATTGTAGGAACCATAAATGATCGAATCATGATGGATGAAAAGTCTGTGAATTGAATGATGGGTTATGGTACCCAGTATCTTAAGTTTTGACTAATTGAGTGGATATTAGAAAATAGAATTGCTGCAGATCCCCTCTCCTAGGTAATAGAGGGTAGTATGTAGTCTAAAGGATAGGAATAGAGATCACACAGTGAATGAGTGGTGGCAATTCCCCAAGTCTCTTTTTGACTTCTTATTACTCAAGACAAGAGTATACTCTAAACAGAATAATTTTAAGGGAAGTAAGTCAGTAAAGATAAATTACAGAATGCCAGTAAATAGAGAAAGTGTAGAAATAAAATTTTGGACAATTGGTGGCAGATGTAGCATGACCCGAATGCCAGTGGAAGTACTACCTAAAGTGGTTACAAGACCAATTTGATGTGTAGATGACTTGGTAGAGACAGTGAAAAGATATAAGTTTCTAACATGACAGCCAAGTCAAGAAAGAGAGTAGAGCTAAATAATAAAATAATCAAAGTTCGATTTTGGGTGAGATAAAAGGAGTTGGCTAAAGAACAAACTGAAAAGCCCATATTAGGATAAGATTAGGAAGAGTAGAGTCAAGATATAGAGGAGGCAAATTATGATTCTATGAAAGGTAAAAAAGGTAAACAAAAAAGTAAGGATAGAGAGCTTAGAAAAGGACTACTTTAGGGAGAACATTGTCACGATATAAAATCAAAAAGTATAGAACTCAAGCAGGTCATAGTTGGTACAATGTTAGGAGCCAAAAAATAAAGCTCAGAGTGCAAGGTTTGGAATAGACTTTTCTATTTTTTGTTCCGAGGTGGAATAAGAGGCAATGGGACAAGGAACTTTTAGATTGTTAACAGTATGAGGAAAGTTAGGTGAGGTATGCAACCAAAGTAGGTAGTAACCGAAGGGTGTGCAATGATAACTTAAACTATCTTATCAGATAAAGAAGTGAAGTAAGTAGGTAGTAAGTTGAATAAAACTCAACCTAATAGATTCAAATATGCTTGATGGGAGAAAAGAATGAGGGATAATGGCACAGAGATTTGATATTAGAATTCAAAATAGTGAGACAGTAGTCATAGAGTTTATAATCAAGGGTTAGACAGGCATTTTTAGTGTGATCAATAGGATAACTCTGTAAGGAAACATGAGTGATGATATGATAATAGGTAATAGAGCAATAATAGAGGACAAGACAGGTATAGATGTCACTCATAAGTTACAAGGAAGTACAAGGATTCGAGGAATGATTATTGGTAAAACTGGAGTTAGTTCTGGGAGAATCTGTTTATGAGAGGTATCTTCCAAAATTTGGTAAGAAAGATGATAGGTATGGAGTACAAATGGGGTATAAGCAAAGATAGTAACTTATAATATGATATATTAGGCAGGACAATGTTATAACAAAGGGTTGATGCAGTTGACATTCTGTAGTAAGAGCATAGTAATTGTGAGAAGATAATGAAATTTAAAGAAGACAAATCAAGAAATATGGATAAATTTGAGGCTGAAGTTTGAAAAGCTATGGGTAGCAGATGTGGTTATATCAAGGAGAATGAATGTGTTAAATATATTGCCTAGGGGTGTGATAGAAATACGTTTACCACTGCCATGTTAGTTCATATTAGGTTTAAGGAGTGCCCTAATAACCATGATGAGCAATTCCCTATAAAGGATAGTAAGGGATAATAAAGTTTTGATGGTCAAGTTGGGAAAGAAGGTATAGGAATAATCTTCCATGGTGAATTGCATGTGTTGCATAATGTGAAGAGCATATTAGTATTGTAGTGTTACATGATATGAAGGATGTGCTGGTAAGAGCCAATCGCAGGGTTAGAATTCCTAGAATAATATAGCTAGTAATTAAGTTAGGACTAAGAAAAAAGAGAGAGAGAGAGAGAGAGAGAGAGAGAGAGAGAGAGAGAGAGAAAGAGATTGAAGTTAATGCCGATAGGATGGATACCTTCGAAGGAAGAGGCATAATGATGAAAAAAGAAAAAGGGCAAAGTTGAGGACAAACAAGATGGACAACTAAGCATTACTGGTGCCATAAGTTCAAAACTTGAAACAAAGGTGAAAATGAAAATACAATAGTTTAGAGATGGTATTAACAGTAGTAGTAAGAAGAAAAGAGGTAGCAAAAAAGGCCCAAGTAATAAAGAAGTTTGAGAAGAGTAGGTTAATTAAGATGAATAGGAGCTGGTACAAAGACCTCTTTAATGGCAATATCATGGAATTATGAGAACAGATGCTTTAAACATGGAGAAAGCTTTGCTAAAGTTTCAATGAGCTATAGAATCAATAATGATCTCAGGTAAGGTACATTTAACAGTAGTTACTTCATAAAGGTACTTCAATTGACATTTCAAATTAGGGAGTATGAGTTACATCTTTACGCAACAGAGCTCAAGGAACAAGTACTCATACTAATTCCAATCACATTCATTCCAATACCTTTTCTTTGTTTAAAAATTCGGGGACGAATTTTCTTAAGGGGGGAAGAATGTAATAACCTGAAATTTTTTTTATATATATATAAAGATATAATTTTAATATTATTCTAATATTATTTTATTATTTAAACATAATTTATGAGATTATTAATATTAACATCATCATCATCATCATCATCATCATCATTATCTTGTTATTTTATGTTAAAACTAAATTTAAAAGCTTCATTTATTATTGTATTAAATTAAATTTTGGTTTAATTGTTGCATTGAGCTAAGTGTATTAAATAAAATTTATTATATCATTAAATGTAATATTTTAGTTTAATTGTTCATTTAATAGTTATTATCATTATTTTAAGTGCATTTAAATTTATCAATTACTAAAGGATAAAAATTCTAATATAAAAATTTTAATTATAGTATCATTTATATTTATATGGTAAATTCATATTAATATAAAAATTTGATTTTTATTGTATTATATTAAGACTTTATTTAAATTTTTTTAAATTTATTATTTAGAAAATAATAAAATTATAATTTTATTCTATTATTATTGTTTATTAAAGTTATATTTTATATTATTTTAATGTTAAAATAGATTAGATATCTTAAGTTTATATTACTATAATATTATCGTAAGTGAAAGGAAAAAAAAATGATAAAGTACAATAATGGTTGTGATGTATGGGACGTCACCAGTAGGAAAGAAAAGAGAAAAAAAAAAGATTTTTGCATGAACCATTCCTCCCTCCCCCACGCACTCTCCTCCCCCGTCTCTTTTCTCTCCCATTCTTTTCCTTTCTCTTGCGACGACCACCTTCCCACTTGACAAAGACCGATGAGACTCAGGCCCCACAGCACCATACAATGATGCAGCAGGAGCAAGGTTGGCAGCGAAAGGTGGTGCTTTCTAGTAGTTTCGAAGAGAGAGAGAGAGAGGAGAAAGAAAATTTGGTGTATTTTTTTTTTGTGGTGATCTACACATTGGACAGCAGATCTGGAACCTGTGTTTAACTGCCCTCCCTCCAAGCCTTGTTTTCCAACCAACCATGCTTGGAATGGTGGAGTTTTTGGCAAGAAACGAAGAGAGACAAAGAGGAGAGAGAAAGTAATGGCAGTGGACTTTCCGACGAGATTTCAGCCAATCCGACTATTGGATCGAAAATCCAAGACCACTGTTAAACTCAGTGCGACGAAATCTTTAAGATGGGACTGGCCCCGCTTCGATCGAATCTCGTTTGAAAGAGGCAATCATCAGACTGTCTAGATCGCTTGGTGAGATTTTTTTACCCTTTTTGATGCTCATAAATTAAATATAATTATATAATAATTATTAACAATTTATGGACTTTGTTTAAGTATGATCAGATCGGTGATATCTCACCAGCACTCAGAATCGAGTTTTCGGCTCAATCTGGGTGTCCCGCAGGTTGTCCCAGAAAGGGGTCGTGTTTATAATTGTTCCTAGCAATTTCAGACATTCCAGATACATTTCAAGGAGTAGAATTTGCAAAGGTAGCCCATAACTCAAGTTGTGTAGTTTGTGTTTTAATTAAGTTAGCTAGTTAAATCTATAAAATATTCCTAACTTAGAAAAATTTAGTAAAATGACTTTAATTAATACAAGGATAATGAGGAGGACCTCCAAGAATATTTTCATAATTTGTGAAGTGCTGAAAATAAATATTTGGACTGTAGAGGAGTTAAGGATCTGAGCTAGATGTCATAATTTTCAAAGATCATATAACACAAATTTGATCAAACAATTGAATAATACAGTATTGCCAATCGATAATACAACTTAGGTCATAACACAAATTCTCTGAACATGCCGTGTTGTACACCACGACAAGGCATACTCACCCCACTAATCGAAATCAATGAGGGAGGTGGCTAGCTAGATAATGAGTACTCATTCAAACTCACCTCAAACTGGCAAGCCAGAGAGGAAGGAAAATAATCAAATATCAAACTCAACCCCACAAGTGGAGGAGAAACAGAGTAAGGGATTGCCATGCCAAGTGTGAATCAAAAACAATTTCAAATCATATTATTCAAATATTTCATGCAAAACATAATCAATTTCCAAAGTCAATTTTCCATTCACAAAGTGGTAACACAGTAGTTATCAAAACCCATAATTAACACAATGCATACTAATCAAGTTTTCAATGGGAAAATGATAATTTAAAGTTATTGTGCACAAACACAATTTAAAACTATAATGTTCAATTGTAATTCAGGCAACAATCAAACAAACCTCATTTTCAAATTTCCATTTCTAAAATAGGCAATAAACTTTTCTCAAATAAATTTTCCCAAGTCATAAACTCACAACTCATTTCTCCAAATAAATTTTCTAGTAAAAGCAGTGAATATAAAAAGTATTGTGCACAGACCTGATTTGAGTCGCCTCTAGGCCTTTACTCAATGTTCCTTATGCTTTTCAATATCCTTTTCAACTGAAACACACAATTTAAAATGTTTCAGTACTCAGTTAAATTGTTCTAACAATAAAATCTAATATCTAAATTTTCTTTGTACTATTCCCTTCAATTCATTTCATTAGTCAACCTATAATGTTGACCATTAATACACACTAGGTGAATTAATTTTAATGTTCCCAATTTGTCACATTTTATAGTCTCTAAGTATTGGTATATGTTACCAATTTCATTTTAAAGCTTATAGCATTTTATTGCCATTTTCCAGATTTCATGGCCAATGTTTACTGTCTATTGGACCAAGCTATAGTGTAAATTTAATAGATTTCTCTTCATTAAATTGTTTCTCATTGTGTCTTCTTTACTTTCCTTTTTGAATCACTCCATTTGGAGTTGTATAGCTCAAGTTATGGTCAATTAACCATAACTAGGTCAAATCTAAATTTTAGTTTCCTTTTTAGGCATTTTCGGTTCTGATTTTACTAATTTATTTGGATAGTTTGTAATCGCATTGAGGTCTAGCATTCTTCATAAGTATTGTTGCCCTATGTCTTAGGGACAACCAAAAATTTTGCTTACCATTTTTCAAGTCTTATAGAATTCTTTATAGAAAAATTGTTAACTTGGACTCAAAGGTCCTATATTGGCATGTCAATGGCTTGACCTTAAATTCTGACCTTATACATTTATAATTTGAGGAAGTTGTCTGAAACAATATTTTAGGTCTCTTTCTTAGCTTTCCAGATTGGTATGGCTCATTACATTGGGAGATTTCTTGTGGGAGATATGCCTATTTGAATTTTCTGGACTTAATGGTCAATTGTACCAATTCCAGATTTAGTGTGTCAACTTAATCAACTTAATTGACGTAGTTCCCTTGATTTCTAGATTTTGGTCAAATTACCAATATAGTAGGTCTATGTCTTATTGAAATTTTGGGACTGATTTCATGTCATTTGGAGTTCTATGGACCAAGTTATGGTCATTTTACTATTGCTGGTCAAGTTGCACTTATATTACAAAGTTTAGGTCATTTTTAGTCCAAAGTCAATTCGGCCAGTTTTTGTAACCCAACTTTGGCGATCATTTTGACTTGGTAATTGGCATTTCTGGGCTTGGTGTCTTCACCAAAGTTGTATCCCTATGTCTAAGCTTTCAAACAGTATAAATTTCAGATCATTTGGACCTGTTTTGAGTGAGTTATGGCCAGAATACTGACTATTGTTCATATGGTCAAAATCTGAGTTCATATGTTAGGCAATTTCGGATTTGGTCATTTTTTTAGGTCATTTTCTAGGCAGAATCTGGACAACACTTCTACAGGAAAGTTGGTTCATTACATGTCTAATTTTGCTTCCAATTGGCCTCATACTAATTGGGGTCACAATTTTCCACTTATAGCTTAAAATGTATACTGCCCTTAAACAACCTAAATTTGGATTGAAGATTGGCACTTCTAATGTTTACCATTCACAATTCAATTTGGTCAAATGACCAACAATAACTCAATTTGTTAATTTGTCCAGCAACAACTCAGTTTAATGAAATGAAATGTCCAACAATACTCAATTCACTTAAACATCCAGCAGCTATTCTATTTAAGTAAATATCCATTACACTCAATTCAATGAAATCAATATCCAACTCTTATACAAACCTTCAAACCCTAATCCATTGATCAAAACCACTAATGTACATTCCATTAACTCATAATCAACATTAATATACATGAAATTAAAGCTCTCTTACATACATCAAAACTGCCCAATTATACATTTGCTTCAATCTTCCATATACATTTCACAACCTTACTAAATTTAAGCATACACATGAAATTAAATTACTAATACATGTAATTGGCGTAATTAACTTCATTACCTATCAATTTCATGTAACAACAACTCAAACTTCTTCAATATCCATGGCTTCCAAAAATAGTATACATCATTAACTTCTCAAATCCTTCAAATTTCTTCACCATTTAACACTTCTCAACCTCCATATAAACTTTAATGAAGCAAGGAAAGGAAAATGGCACTTACCTCTTTTTGGAGTTTGCTAAAACTTCTTCAAATCCTTCCCTTTTTACTCCCAATGTGCTGCCCAAGATGTGTAGTCCAACTTTAGTGAAGGAATTTGTGAAGATCCAAGCTTGATCATGAGTAGATGATGGTTGAAGGTGGGGCGGCCATGGGAGAATTCTTGGGAGCTTTGGTTCAGTTGGTGACAAAATGAAGAAGAAGAAGAAGAAGAACTTAGTGGAGATGGCTATCCACTAAGCCTTATATAGGTCCCTTAATATGTTTAAATATTCCTTAGTGCTCCACTTAAGTTTGATTAATCAATATTATATGTTAAAGTTTTAATTATTCAATTTATATCACATTTCTTTCATCATTTATTTTATGTACCACAATTTTTAATTTTCATGACATTTTCAAAGTGAGCTATCACTCATTTTTAATGGACATTGAGGTCAAAAGGCAACTCTAGGTGTCAAATGACCAAAATGCCCCTCTTTGGGTTGTATTCCCGATTTTTCGGTAACACCGATTTTTGTCGATTTCTTGATTTTTCACTTTTTTTTGTACTAATTCATTAATTTTTTTTGGACATTTCTAATATCAATTATACTTCAATAAGTCTTTAATTATGTCTCAAAACTTAATTCCAAGGGTTCTCATGTCCTGTGGTCACTATTGCTTGCGCCAGAATCGGTCCAGTCACCCATCGCTTCGGTACTGGCTCGTTTAACCTAGTTTCATTTCCTCTCTTTTATTTTTCCTTAATTTTTCTTATATTTTCTTTTATTTATTTCATCATTTTATGCCTGTTTACTATCACCGGAGTGTAGTTTCAGACATCCTGATTTGCCCGGACTGACTTTAGGTCACCAAAGCAGCAGAAGGTACGGACTACGTAAAGTGAGGACGTTACACTAGAGTTTGGCTATTTGGACCTAGATTAGGTTTCTTGTAGGCCTCGAATAGGCATTATAATTGTTGTGGTAGGCCTAAGGCCCTGTGTGTTGCTATTGCTGAGTTTTCTTGCAGAGGAGTTAAGTCCAGTTATAGGGAAGACTCTGCCAAAATTTCAGCACGAACTTAGGAATTATTCTTGCTTCTTTAATTAAATTAATTGGTTAATTTTGCCAATCTTTTGATAGAGGTTAGTGTGCATGTTTAGGTGATCGGTGCCAGCCGTCTTCTCCTTCCAGCTGGACTAGCTGCAATCAAGTTGATCAATCTATGAGTTGGATATTAATTATTTTTGTAATTTAAATATTAATTAAATATCTGGTATGCTCATGCATTCTATATATAATTAATACACATAAATAGTTAATATATTAGAGGCATTTTGGTTGCTACATATTAATTATTATTATTTATTTGTGATTGCCGCCCTGAAGATAATTTAGAGCTCTGTGTGTGTGTATGTGTTTGCATGAGTGTGGTGTGGATATGGATATGGGTAGGACGGATAATTGCGGCTGGAGCTTGACTCGCTGGGACCCGATCCTTATATATGGATAAGTCGGGCTGAGCGTGGCTTTGAGTTGATCTCACTGGCTCCCGCACTGGGATAGGATAATTAAGCAAAAGTCCGGCTTGAGTTAACTTCGCTAGCATGTATTGGATTAAAAGAGTTGTATAAGGGATCAGCTCCCATATGTGTGTGTGTGTGTGAGTAACTCCAAATTAACTTCTTGTGTGAATATTGGGTGAATTATTTATTTTGTGTTAGATGTGTATTTCATGGTAGGATTGCACTAGTTTTAAATAGTTATAGAAATTGCATCTATAATCAATATCTAAACTCTCTGAGTCAAACGCTCATTCCTGTTCAAATATTTTTCCTAGGTTACAGGAGGAGCGAGTTTATTTTTTGAGTATAACCTGCATTTTCCTCCGCAGGTTGTGCTTCTTAGTTTAATAGTTTATTGTGTTTATTTATTTATTTATTTGTTTAATAACTAGAACTCTATTGTGACATTAGTTTATGAATATATATTATATTAATTAATGAAAAATTTATGATATTAAATAGTTTGTACATGATGGCTATCAGGGTTGAACTAGGCTCCCTTAGTTTTGGTTTCTAGATAAAAATCGAGTTGAGTTGGCCCAAAATAAATTTACAATATTTTATTTTATTTTTGTTCGCATGATAAGCCTTGATTTTGGTCCTGATTATGGCTTTGAGAATAGTAAGGTTTACTCCGGGCCTCGGGAGCTTTATGCCGACCCAAGTCCTGATGTCGATTCGACTTGTGGAATTGGATCGTGACAAACCTGGGTAAAAGATGATTTATCCCACCTTTCAAATTGCTAAAAAAATATAAAAAAAAAAAAACCAATTATTAATGTAACAATGATTTAATTCGAACAACCTTTTTCTTAAATATGCATACATCTTGAGCAACAATTATCAAACTTCTCTTCATCTTAACCAAATCCCATTCCAAGTTATGAATTTGTGATATGAACACATTTTTCCTCTCTCCAATCAATCCTCGAAGCTCCTCATTTTCTTCTTTCATATGCTCACATTCATCTTGCACTCGATACATCTAATTTTCAATTCTTTTAATCTCATTCCTTTGCTCATTAATCACCACCTTAGCCCATCCAGAGAATTGAGTGTCATGCCATTCGAAAAAATCACAACACTTGTTCTGCAATGTAATTAATAAAGCTTCAATCTTTTGACAAATACAATAGAATAAAATGTTAAATGGTAAAAACACATTATCCCTTCTTTGTTGCATGCATAGAATCTTCCTCCTGGGTTTTTCTCAGTCAATGAAACCCATCTAGGGGCTTTTCGATTGCAGTAACACGTTCGAACAATTCCCTCATACTTATAATCAAGTCCATAAAGTATGGTAAACCGACTTGAACGTGCAAATTGAAACGAGCTTGAAGAGGAAGACATACTCATGTGCTGCAAATTAATTTTTGAGGTTTGAGAAAAATATTTATTTTTTTGCTTCTGTAACTTTGACCTTTGGGGATTTTGTATAGTATATAAATAGAATAAATCTATATTTATTTTACACAAATAAGTGTAAAGTGATAATTTTATTAACTTATTTTATTGTTTCAAGTCGCATAGGCATCACTCGCAAACATTTTGTCAGAGAATAAGCTTAAATGACCATAAATCGAAAAAATTGGTTCAATTTCACCGAAAACTTAAAATTAGACAAATTTAGACATTCATAAAAAGTTAGAGAACAAAAGTGAGCTTTCATCCGTAACCTGTGCCCACTGAAACTAATCTCACGTGGCCTATGACTATGAACTTAGAAATTAATCCATTTTATTATAATTATTGTTACTACAGATAAAAAAAAGAAAAAAGCAGTTATTATAAATTTAACTGAAAATAAATTTAATAATTATTAAAATTTAATATTTACATATAATATACAATTTTTAAAAATATTTAAATTTATGCTTTTATTATATATATTTTAATTAATTTTGTAAATAATCCGACATAAATATCTAATTTAGTAATTATGAAACTCAATTAAGAGAGATCCATATATGAGGGCTGAGGCTGAGTTTGGGTGGATTTAAAGGAAGCTGTTGCACTTAACAGCAAATAGCACTTCATAACTACTACCGGCTGCCACTTAGACATCATATAAAGCTGGTAAACATAAACACATTTGAGACTCTAAAACAAAGGGGTTCGGACAAGCAAACAAGAAACCAGAGAGCAACAACAGGACTCTCAAAAGAACACAAATACCTACTTTACAATTGTTTTATTAAAAGCAACCCAAATATTACAGATACTTTTTCAAGCATCTGCATCGGAATAACATTGCATAAGCAGCCACATCTCCACCTACAAAACCTCCATACAATCATCAATACTATCAGCACATCATAGTCGTCCCCCTTGGAGAAGTCCAGCTTGAATGCAATTTGTCTATCCAAAAAAACAAACACACTTAGCAGTGAGTCACCACTGTAGTGATTACAACAAGAGTAAGATGGTCTCAAAAAGTGAATAAATAAAATATATGTGGTGTAAATTACAGAAATTGAATAAATCAAATACAGAAAGTGAAACAAAATGTAGCATAGAAAGGGCACCACACTAAACTAAACTTGCAAGCATTATAAACACCAAAATGTTAGGTTAGTATCTTATATTCTAAAGCTTGATTTCCTTACCTGGATACATCTCAACTTCATCGAAAAGGGCCTAATCAAAATATAGATGCTCAAAGTCAGACATATCACTGCCACCAAAGAATTCATGGTAGTCATCATCATCAGACAAGAAATCAATCTCAGAAAATCCAGATGGATAGTCTTCCTCAGATGATCCCATGTCAGCAATTTCAGCATCAAATAGATAGTCATCAGTGGAATCATAGGGATGCCGCAAATCTTTGATCCATTCAACGCACATTAAAACATTGGCGGAGATCAAGTGATTCAAGGTTTGGACAACCATCTAGAATGGCTTGCAAGCCTTCATTTGTCAGCTTATTCCCAAAAATTTGAAGGTAGCACAAATGAGGCATGTGCTCTGCAATAGCTAGTGCCTCTTCGTTGCAATCTATATGCAGATTTCTGCAGCCCTGGTTGTTCAGATTAAATGATTTGAGTAGAGGACAACAACGCCCAAGAACTTCAAGAGCTTGTTTTGATAATGAGCAGTATGAAATGTCAAGCTCCTCCAGTAATGGAAATTTTGTGGCTGCTTCACTTAATCCCTCATCCGAAATGCTATAGCAAGATACAAGCCGAAGTCGTTTGAGATGACTTGATCTGTAAGGTGGTCATCAAAGAACAAAATAGTAGATGTCAGCACATTGATACCAACAGATAATCAAAACATAAAAGTGAGATTGAGTGTAACATTTTCACTATGGAAACATAAAGAAGCTTAATAAAATATTAGAGAGAAGAATATATCATGTGAGGACACGGATTCCATCATGTCTCACAATACTAAATTGAACCTCCCCGAAATTGGTGAGGCAACAACAAAATGAAGTGGGTTCTATGTGCAAATTGTAAATCATTTTTTCATAGGCTTCTTTTTTGATGATTAAATGCAAGGAAATTTTTCCTCCTTCCAAGATAAACCATCACTGAAAAAAGATGTACACTTGCAGAAAGCATTTGCCAGTTTATCCAGACACAAAATATTAAGACACACAAGAAAGGATCCACAAGCCCAAACCAAATGCTCTTATTAGTTGTCCGTCAATTCCTTCATAAAGCCCACATTTTCTACTCTTCCCTTTTCCTGTTCTTGGAGGTAAGAAAAATTATGCAACTGAAAAAGAAAGGAAATTATACCAAATGCTTCAAAGCTTCCCAACATCCCTAGTCATTTCTAGGACATTATGTCCTCAGCTACTTAGCTAAATCAATTCAACCACATTAACAAAGGTATAGAATAAGAATCAGCATTCTGATAAGTATGTCAAAACACAATACAATAAGTCAACCTGCAAACAACCTGAATTTCCAGCATATAGTGGCCAATAGCCAACAGGATTGCACTTGGCTTGAAGTGAACTAAGTATAAATTTCTTCTTCAATCCACATTGATATGGGCAGAAATAATCAAGACAGGATGGGACAACAAGTTTATCCAATTGACAATCTCCCTAGAGACCTAAAGGTCTGACTTGAAAGAAAGAAGGATTTGTCGACTAATCCACTAGGACCTTGAGTTCGGAAACCAATCTCACACTTGGAAAATTTCTCTCAATCTAAGAAAAGCTTGAACTAAGCTACCTCGAATCCAGATTGTCGGAGCATTAATGATAGATTTGACAGATATCATAAAAGCCTGTCAACAAGAAACTGTAATAAATGAGGCTTACATGTTACAGTTAGAAAGACATCATTACCACGCGTAGATACAGTAGCAGCAGAAGGATTAAAAGACTCTAATCATACCCAGACCAAAATTAAAAGGAACTTCTGCCAGAAGAATGGTTGACAAACTACCACTTTCCAGGAACTGGGAACATCCACTCCAACTATCCCACCACACTAACAGGTATAAATACGAGAGAGGTAAACCATGAAGGGGCTTCTGATTCCACTTTTCTTACTCTCTTTCCCTCTAACTTCTGATAATTAAGGCAAATTCCTTTTTCTAACAACCAAACAGCTTGATCTGGAAAATGGATTCAGGGTGACCTACTTGTTAGTCTATAATGTTCTCTACTTAGTCGCTGACTTAATCTTCGGAGGTCTCAAGGTGCAGATACTCATCCCCGCCATAACCTATTTTTCCTGTATACAAGCTCACAAATCTACCAAATTGTTTTCCTATAGTTGTTCAAGGAAAAAAAAAAAAAAACTTTCAGCAAATGCTTCGAATTTCTCAAGGTTAAATTTATTTTACTCTAAATATAAATTAATAAAATAAGCAAAAATGGACAAGACAAGCATCAATAACCACAATGATTATCGTACACAAATTCATAAGATCAAATTCAATTTGTTCGTACTGTAGGGAGCTTCAGTAATCCACAATAAACGAATTGAAAAAAAAAATCCAAATTCAATTCAAAATTATCACCACAAAGAAAACCTTATCAAAAAATTCAAGAAGCAAACAAGCATCAGTACCTATCAGCTATGTATCGAAGGAGATCATCGGTACAACAATACTCGATGTTTATATCGACCAAGCCACCAGAACTTCTATCAACAGCATGCCTGCACATCATAATCCATGTCCCAGAGATCACCCAAATTGTGCATGTCGATCGATCTCCACATGGAGTGGTCCTTGCAAATGCTACGCCATGTGGAGCAGACGAGCTGCGCTGTTGTCAAGATCTCGATCGCCCCCAGCTTCCAAAGGATCGACACCGTAACGGTCCGTGGCAGCTGCACCCAGTTCCGATATGGTTCTTGTGGCGGAGAGAGCGAATCCATGGTTGAAGAATTGCGATTCGAAGGCGAGTTGTCAGCTACGCGCTTGTCATTTGAGTCGGTTTCGTTTGCTGCGAATTTTCTTCGGTTTAGCGTGGGAATTTCCCTTCTTTTTTCTTTTTTGCAAGGTTTAGAGTGGGAATACGGTGATAAGGGAGTTTGGTTTTGTCTACAGTGAACATTTGATTAATTCAAATTAAATTCCTACTAATTAAATTTTGGGGAATCAGATAAAAAAATTGTAAAGGTTTATGTTAAATTATATATAATTCTATGTAATATAAATTAAAAATTAAAAAATTATATATGATAAATATATTGATGAAAAGTTAAATTATATAATTTAAAAATATATTATTATAATTATATATCACATATTAATTTTATTTTTAAATATAACTCTAAATACTAATATATTTATATAATCAAATAAGATAAAAAGATAAAAAAAAATTATAATTAATTTTTTTAATTTTATGTAGAATATTGTTGTAGAGAATTTGAAATTATACGACTATAAACTTATTAACTGTTATATTAAATTTTTATATTTAAATTCATTCTTTTGTATATACACTTTAATTATTTTTGTATATATTTTAATATAAATATCAAATCTAACAATCATTAAGCTTATTTTCATATAAATTATAACCTATGTTAGATACACTCTTTTATACACTACTATTTTTAAATGTATTATACACATTATTTATACTCATTATTCATAATTGAATTTATTTTCATATAATTTTATGTTAATTTTTTGTATATAATTATAAGATCAAAAATTTTTACTTCAATCTAAATACTAATGAAATCAAACAAATAAAATAGAAATTAAAAATAATTAAATTTAAATGTAAAAATAAAAATATTAGAATAATAATTAACCTTTGATAATAATTATGATATTTTTTTTACTCTTATTTTTAATTTTATATATTGATTTGACATGAATAATTACACTGAAAAAATCTAGGTAAAAATTTATTGAATTAATATAATCGAATATAATATAAGGTAATTTTACAATTTAAAAGGCAAAAAAATTATAATTTTATTTTATTTAACATAATTGTTTACATCATCAAAAGCTTTCAAGTTGTGCATCAATATTTCTTATGTCAAAGTTTGATATTAAATTAATAAAATTAAAAGGTTTGGCTAAAATTAAAATTTTTTGTAAAAGTTTTGATTTTTTTAGTCATTTAACCATTAAATAATACTATAAAATTTATATAAATACATAAAAATTTGAAATGAATAAGCATTTAAATTTGATATTATAATTTTTTTATTATAAAATTAAACTTTACTTTTATTTTAAATAATTAATTATCTAAATAAAGTCTAAATAATTTTTATGAATATAATTTTTTAAATATTTTTTTAATATATTTATAAATTATAATATTCTATTGATATAAAGAATAAAATTAATTTGAAAATAGGACTAATTAATAGAAAAAATTCTAAGCACTTTTTTAATTTTATTTAAAATCTTAGTTGATTTTATTAACATTGTAAGATTAGTGTTAGTTTTATTCTATTTACCTAAATTAATCAAAATTAAAATGCAATTATAATAATTTCATTAAAGTTTTCAATAAAATTTTTTAAAGTTATTATATTGAACAATAATTTGAAAATATAAAATAATTTATTTTTATTCTTAATAAAAATAAAACAAATAAAATTTGTTTATATATAAAAATAAATTTTAAGTTTGATTAAAGTTATATTTTTATCAATATAAAAAATTAGAAAATGCCATATATTTATGGCCACTAATATGGTTCATTTACTTTCGATTAAAAATTCAAATTCTTGATTTTAATATGTAGTTAATGCTAAATTTTTATTTAATTTTTTAATAATATTTTAGTAATTATTTAATTAAATAGTTAATTTTTTTAGTAATAATTTTATAATAATGTGAAGGATATTTTTTGTTCTTCTAATTATTTCCCTCCTTTCCAATATATATGTGTGTGTGTGTGTGAATTTTATTAAAATAAATTAAATAATTATTAATTAAGGATAAGTTGAGAGACGGGAGATTGAGGTGGTTTGATCAGGTGAAGCGTAGACATATGGAGGCTCTAGTTAGATAAGTAGAGTACATTAGGTTAAAGAATATAAAAAAAAAAATGGCAGACCTAAACTGATTTGGATGAGAGTAATACAACATGACATAGAAGCATTACACATTTCAGAGGATTTAACCAAAAATCGTTTAGAATGAAGAAAGAGAATCCATATAGCTGAACCAAAATTCTTGGGATAAATACTTAGTTGCGTTGAGTTAAGTTGAGTTTAAATAATTATTAATGAATTAATAATACTTATAGGATTATAATTATAGAATTACCATATTAAGAATTATAATATAGTTTTAGTATAAGTAGAATTATTGTAACACCCCAAATTTTATTATTTATGAGTATTTTTTATATTTTAATTTTATTTAAAATTTTAGGAATTTTTTTGAGATTTTTCGGATTTTAAAAATCGGGTTCGATTTTCCGAAAATATAAACTTTGATGATTTTTAAAAATTAATTTAAAGACCACGTGGCAAAACTAAAAATATATTTGGAGTCTACGTATTTTCTGAGTTTTATGGAATTTTTTCGGAATTTTTGGACCTCGTTTTCGGTCCCGAGACAGAGTAAAAATTCAAAATTTTGTATTTCGAATCGAACCGGCCGAATCGAACCGGACCGGATCGGACCGGTCGAATCGGACCGGTCTCTTCCCTTTTCTTTTCCTCCTCCTCCGCGACGCCCTCTCCTCTCTTCTCTCTCGTTTCTCTCTCCTCCCTCCCCGCCGGCCAGCCGCCTCCCCTGCGTCCTCCCCTCACCGCGCCTCCCGGCCAGCGCCCGAGCAGGCCGGAAGCGCGCGATCTTCCCCACAAGGCCGACTTCCCCGGCCAAATCCGGCCGATCCGGCCACCGAGTGGACCGGGTCTTGTGTCCAAAATCATCTACTCGGCAAGAGCTTTCCATAGACACCAAGAACGCCGAAATCCATCGAGCGGATTGTCCGATTTTAGCTCGGGAAGATTTTAGCCTATTTCGACTTTTGGGCTAGATTTCTCGAAAACCGTGAATCCCACGAAAACCGAGGCCACCAGCACGCTCCATTCGTCGAGAGCTTCGAACGACATAAATTTCAAATTTTTCTCGACACCGCTTTTCTGGGTCCCACTAACCGCAGATGTATTTTCGAGCATTAAATGAGCTTAGAAAATTATGAAAAATTTATGTACTAACCCCCGTGTTATGGGCTTCGTGTAGGTATCCTCGATTCGCGGAAATTCGGCGATTGGCCAAGATGCAAATTTGGGCGAACGGACCGTTCTAGGAAAAAGTCTCCGAATTGGGCGAGGTTTTGGCTAGCCCCCATTGTCGACGCGTCGGCGCGTTCTCAAGTCGGAATCGGCAAAGGTAAACCCGAACCTTGTTTTTTCGTAATTTTCTAGTGCTTAAATAGGATTAAAAATCCATAAAATATTCGTGGTAGCTTAGAAAATTACGATTCTTTTTGCAATAGCTTAGTAATATTGCTAAGGACCGCGGGGCAAAGTTTTATAATTTTTAGAGCTTGTTTGGGCAGTTTTTGCAAAAATGATCAATAATAAGGACTAAATTGAAATTTTGCGTATTGTGATTGATGATTGATTTGATGGGACAATTAGGTGCTGTGTGATATGATTGAACTGTTGATATATGGATTGTGAATATAGAAGTGCGTTTTTAGCCCTTTTGCAGGTTGGGTAGGTCCTAGGTATAGGGGAGACTCTGCCGGATTTTCGGCACGACTTAGGACGTACTTGATCTTTTTCTTTGTTGTATTGAGTCAAATTTATTAAATATATGTAATGTAATTGTCAGGTGAGCCGGGACAGCCTTCTTCCTCCGCCCAGCCGCCACAGTGATTGTCGTCAAGTCTGTGAGTAAAATATTAATTTTAATTGTAATTTCGATATTATTATATGTTCAGCATGCCCATGCATCACTTATATGCATATATTTATGTAGTTAAACTCTAGGCACGATTTTTGATGCATTGATACATGTTAAAGTGCCATGAGTGTTGTTGTGGTAATTTGGAGCAGTGTGCGTGCGTTGGCGTGCGTGTGATGTGGTGTGGACTATAGATAGGACGGGTAGACACGGCTTGAGTTCTTCGCTGGGACCCGGTCCTTCTGGTAGACACGGCTTGAGTTCTTCAGGACCCGATTTGGTATTAAGCGAAAGTCCGGCTTGAGTTCTTCAGGCACCGGTTGGATTTAAGAGAGTCAGATAGGATCGGCTCGGTATATTATGATTGATGCTACGAGTGCGTGAGTGCTCCAAATTACCTTTTGATGCTATGATGTGAATATGATGTTAATGTTGCATTTCACTCTCTGAGATTGCATTAGTTTGAGATAGTTATAGAGATTATAGTTAAGATTGATATTTTACTCTCTCGAGTCGACGCTCACTCTGTTCAAAAATTTCTACAGCCACAGAGGATATTTTGTTCAGGTTAACTCCTTTTCTACCGCAGTTGTTTATCAATATTTGTGTAATTTTAATTACTCCTAGAATTTCCGCATGTGTTAGCAGAAATTATTTGATTATGGTCTGTAATATTGTTATCATGTTGGACCTGTAAACTAAATATGCTATGCATGTTTGATGGATTGGATGAGGGAGCTGAGCTCCCATTTATTTTATGTTAATGAGTATGTGGAGGGTGAGCTGAGCTCCCCAATTGACTATATGTTGTGTTTACAGGTCGGGTGAGTCGAAAACTCCCCGTTGGTAAGTCCATTTTATGGGCGGACTCTGTCCGTTTGTTTTCTTGATATTGGGCCCAAATGGGCCTTAGAGTTGGGTTAATGAACAGTTAGGCTTACTACGGGCCTCGGGGGCTTTAGGCTGGCCCAGGTCCTAGTGCCGGTCCGGCCCATAGGTTGGGTCGTGACAATTATTATTAAAATAATATTGAAGTTTTAATTTATATTAATTATTATAATATTAAAAATGAAATTATTATGTATTTAGTGACAAATATTGCATTGCTAAAAGTTATTAGCTACAATATAATATATTGTAGAATTGCAATCATAAAGGATTTAGTAACAATAATATTTGGAAGGCATTAATTATTAAAATTATTAGCGATGTATTTTTTGGTCACTAAAATAGTATTAGCAAGGAATTTATATGATCAACTACATGTTATTATCTTCAATATGTATTATTAGAGGCGAATTATTTATCTATGGTTATAAATACTTTTTTCTTATATTTTTGTAAATAATAGATACATTAATAATATATTTTTTTATTTTTTTATTAGTTTCTTATTTTAATTAATTACATTTTATAAAATTTTATATTTAACTTAAATTAAGTATAAGTAGGATTAAAAATTTTAAATTTATATGAACTTCAAAATTAAGAATTTTAAATTTATATAAACTTTAACATTAATTTAACTAATAAAAATATAATTATAATTAATTTTAATATTAATGTTTCCCCCTCTTCATATATTTATATATAACTAGTTTTTACCATAACGTGCGTTGCATATTAATTTGCTCGATATATAAACTTGTAATTTAAAACTTTTTTATATAGTTTTTTGCAATTTTTTATATAATATAATATTATCATTATATATTTTTTCAATAGTCAATTGAATTTTATTATTTAGTAATATGATTGTATTTTACTTCTAATTAAAGTTGATTCAAAAAATTATAAAAAAATAAAATTAATAAGTTATATTACTTTAGTCAATTTAAATATCATAAGTAAAATACAAAAAATAGAATTTTTAATATATATTACTTTAGTGATTAAAATATTATAAATAAAATACAATAAAGATATTTCGGAAATATGAATATTTTGATTTTACAAATTAAAATTTATTGTTTCCTAAAAATTATTTTCAAAGTAGTTTCAATTTTTTAATAAAATTATTATAGTCCATTTAAAATAGATATTGTATGGTAAAAAAAATATGTGTTTTATTGTTTTACTTTATTTTATCCCAACAAAAATTTTAGAACTAACAATTTTTTATAAAACAATGTTTTTTAACTTTTGTAAATAACAAAAATAATGAAGGTGTTTTTAGAAATCCCGATGTTCCCCTTTCTTACTTTTTTTTTTTTCAACTTCTTGGTATTATAGTCATTTTTTAAAATTTTTTAAAATTTTAACCTGATTTTAAATATTTATTATTTTTAGTAAGCAGTAAAATTTAAAATAATTTGACAGTCAAAATTATAACTGTAAGAGAAATTAACAATCAAAATTACATCATATTAACTGATTTATATATTTTTTACTATAGGCTAAAAAATTTTTTTAAAACCATGCTAAAATTGTTAAAAAAATTAACTGTAATTACAAAAATTTGAAAAAAAAATATTAAGCATTTAAATTACATACTATCATTTACTATTAATAAAATTTTTTATGAGTTTGGATTTTTATCTATACAAATATTTTTTGAAATAAGATTTATAATAAGACTAAGATCTTAATACGTTAATTATTATTTACTATAAACAAAAAAATTATAAAATAATTTGGTCATTTCGTAAATTCTTCCATTAATATTTTTATATTTATTAATTAATTATTGAAAAAAATACAATACTATAAGTAAAAAAGTTAGGATAATGATTGAATAAATTTTATTAAAACATTTATGTCAATTATCACTTTTAGTAAAAATTTTAATTATATCAATCCAATCATAAACTTTTCCAAATATTTTTAATTTTAATAAATTAAATTAAAAATAATTAACTCATCAATTAGTAAAAATAATTAATTTTTTTTATTAATTTTTATCTTAACGCGTGTTGCACATTGATTTACTCATTATATATCGTGATTTAAAACTTTTTTATAAAATTTTCTTTTAATTTTTTATATAATATAATATTATTATATATTATTTTCAATAGCCGATAAAATTTAGTTATTCATTAGTATGACTATTTTTTTAATTCTAATTAAAGTTATTTAAAAAAGTTATAAGAAAATAAAATTAATAAGTTACATTTTTTTAGTTAATTGAAATATTATAAATAAAATACATGAAATTGAATTTTTAATATGCATTACTTTAGTGATTAAAATATTATAAATAAAATGCCATAACTATAGTATGAGTAAATATTTTAATTTTACAAATTAAAATTTGTTATTTAATAAAAGTTATTTTTAAAATAGTTTCAATTTTTTTTAAATAAAGTTATTATAGTCTATTTAAAATAGACATTGTAGGGCAAAAAAATACATATTTTATTGCTTGACTTTATTTTATCTTAATAAGAATTTTAAACCTAATAATTTTTATAAAGACATTTTTTTTGCACTTTTGTAAATAATAAAAATAATAAATAGTGTTTTTGAAAACTCCGATATTCCCTCTTCCCACTTTTTAATTTTTTTTTTCCAATTTCTTGCTATTATAGTCAATTTTTCAATTTTTAAGATATTTGGCTTGATTTTAAATATTTATTGTTTAGTAAACAGTAAAAATTAAAATAAAATGACAGTTAAAATTATGACTGAAAGAAAAATTAACAATCAAAACTACATCATATTAACTAAATTAAATCAATTTTGACTAGATGTTAAAAAAATAATTTTTAACCATGCTAAAATTGTTTAAAAAAATTAACTATAATGATAAAAATTTGAAAAAAAAATATTTTTTAATATTAAGCCTTTAAATTACATATTATCATTTACTATTAATAAAATTATTGGTGAGTTAGAATTTTCATCCATAAAAGTATTTTTTAAATAAGATTTATAATAAGATTAAGATTTTAATATGTTAATTATTATTTATTATAAATTAAAAAATTATAAAATAATTTGATCGTTTTGTAAATTCTTTCATTTATATTAATTAATTAATTAATTAATTAATTATTAGAAAAGAATACAATACTATAACTAAAAAATTATGTTAATGATTAATGAATTTTTATTATTTATTAATTTATATATATAATTCTATGTAATATAAATTAAAAATTAAAAAAATTGAAGAATTTAATATATATATATATATATATATATATATATATATATATATATATATATATATATATATATATGGTAAATATATTGATGAAAAGTTAAATTATATAATTTAAAAATACATTGTTTTAATTATATATCATATATTAATTTTTTTAATATAAATCTAAATATTCATATATTTACATTATTAAAATATTTATATCAATTATCAATTTTAGTAAAAATTTTTAATTATATCAATTTAATCACAAATATTTTCAAATGTTTTCAATTTTAATAATAAATTTAATTAAAAACAATTGACAAAAATAATTCAAAATTTTTTTTATTTATTATCAATTTTAACTATTCATTTTAGTTTTATTAATATATTCAATATCTAAGTATTTTTATTAATTTTAACAAATTTTATGTTAATAAAAAATAATAAATGAATTACACATATAATGTTATTATCTGAATTTTTAATTTTTGTTACTCTTTCTTTTTATTTATATTTTTAATTCAAAATTTTTTTTATTTATTATCAATTTTAACTATTCATTTTAGTTTTATTAATATATTCAATATCTAAGTATTTTTATTAATTTTAACAAATTTTATGTTAATAAAAAATAATAAATGAATTACACATATAATGTTATTATCTGAATTTTTAATTTTTGTTACTCTTTCTTTTTATTTATAATTTTAATTCAAAATTTTTTTTATTTATTATCAATTTTAACTATTCATTTTAGTTTTATTAATATATTCAATATCTAAGTATTTTTATTAATTTTAAAAAATTTTATGTTAATAAAAAATAATAAATGAATTACACATCTAATATTATTATCTGAATTTTTAATTTTTGTTACTCTTTCTTTTTATTTATAATTTAATTCACATTTTTCCTAATAAAATTTAAAGTAAAGAAAGAAAAAGAAAAAAATCAAATATTTAAAAATAAAATATGAACAAATACTAAATCCAAAATAAATGTAATTAAAATTTTCAAAATGATAGAAAAATTAATTAAAATAATTTTTTTATTGATTTGAGAATAACTTTCAAAATTAATACAACTCAATTCAACTCAACTAAGCCTTTATCTCAAAAATTTGGGGTCGGTTATATGGATTCGTTTTCTCCACTCTAATCGATTTTGGGTTAAGTCCTCAGAAATGTGTAATGCTTCTAGGTCATGTTGTACTACTCTCTTCCAAGTCATTTTAGGTCTACCACTTTTTTTCTTTCTATCCTCTAACCTAACGTGCTCTACTTGTCTAACTGGAGCCTCCGTATTTCTACGCTTCACATGACCAAACCACCTCAGTCTCCCTTCTCTCAACTTATCTTCAATTGGCACTACTCCTACCTTTTCTCTAATATTCTCATTCCGGACTTTATCTAGTCTAGTATGGCTACTCATCCACCTTAATATTCTCATCTCTGCAACTCTTATCTTAGACGCATACGACTCTTTCAGTGCCCAACACTCACTACCATATAACATAGCCGGTCGTATGGCTGTACGGTAAAAATTTCCTTTCAACTTATTGGGAATCTTACGATCACATAAAACTCCCGTGGCATGTCTCCACTTTAATTATCCGGCTTTAATCCTATGACTAACATCTTCCTCACATCCCCCATCTACTTGAAGGACTGAGCCTAGATATTTAAAGTGATTACTTTGGGACAGTAGCACTCCATTCAAACTAACTCCTTTCCTATCACCAATTTGGCCTTCACTGAACTTGCAATGCATGTATTCTATCTTCGTTCTACTTAACTTAAAACCCTTTGACTCTAGAGCACTTCTCCAAAGCTCTAGCTTTCTATTGACTCCTTCTCGTGTCTCATCTATCAGAACAATATCATCCGCAAACATCATGTACCAATGAATACTCTTTTGTATATGTTTCGTCAATTCATCTAAAATTAATGTAAAAAGGTAAGGGCTTATGGCTGATCCTTGGTGTAATCCAATTGAGATTGAAAAATCTCTTGTGTCCCCTCCCACCGTGTGCACAATAGTAGTTGCTCCTTCATACATATCTTTCAACACTTGTATGTACCTAATAGATACCCTGTTTTGTTCTAACACATTCCATAAGACATCTCTTGGAACACTATCATAAGCCTTCTCCAAATCAATAAAAACCATGTGCAGATCTTTCTTCACATCTCTATATTTCTCCATCAAGCTTCTAATGAGAAAAATCGCTTCCATAGTTGAACGACCGGGCATGAAACCAAATTGATTAAGAGAGATAGAAGTATCATGATGTAGTCAATGCTCCACAACTCTCTCCCATAACTTCATAGTATGGCTCATGAGTTTAATTCCCCTATAGTTTGAGCAACTCTGTATCTCTCCCTTATTTTTAAAAATAGGTACTAAGATACTCCTCCTCCATTCATCAGGCATTTTCTTTGAGCTAAGAATTTTATTAAATAATTTAGTTAACCATGCCACTCCCATATCTCCCAAACACTTCCACACTTCAATTGGTATTTCATCGGGTCCACAAGCTATACCCACTTTCATTCTCTTAAGTGCTTCCTTTACTTCTAAAGATCTAATCTTTCTAGTATAATTCACATTCTTTTCTATTGTTCTATAATCTATATTCACGCTATTACCATTTTGACTATTATTAAAGAGATCATTAAAATAATTTCTCCATCTTTTTTTAATGTCATCATCTTTCACCAACACTTTTCCTTCTTTATCCTTAATGCACCTAACTTGATTGAGATCTTGACATTTCCTTTCTCTCCTCCTTGCTAATCTATAAATATCTTTCTCCCCTTCTTTACTTCCAAATTTCTCATATAACTTTTCAAAGGCATGTGCTCTTGCTCGATTAACTACCTTTTTTGCCTCTTTCTTTGCTATCTTGTACTGTTTATATGCCTCATTATTATCACATTTAGGTAATTTCTTATATCATTCCCTTTTTCTCTTCACTGCCTTTTGTACTTTCTTATTCCACCACCATCTCTCTTTTGAGGGTGGTCCATGTCCTTTAGACTCTCAAAGTACTTTTCTAGCTACTTCTCTAATCATTGATGCCATCTGTATCCACATATCATTAGCCTCCATATCCAGCTTCTATACTTCGGACTCGAGAAGCTCATTTTTGAACTTCACTTGCGTTACTCCTTTGAACTCCCACCACTTTGTTCGAGCTACACTATTTCTTCTGACCTTACTTGAATTGTTCCTAAATTTGACATCCAAGACCACCAACCGATGTTGACTTGTTAAAGCCTCTCCTGGAATGACCTTGCAATCCTTGCATAGAGCTCTATTTATCTTCCTGGTTAAGAGGAAGTCGATTTGGCTTCTATGTTGCCCACTTTTGAAAGTCACTAAATGTGACTCTCTTTTTATAAAGTAGGTATTTGCTAGCATTAGGTCATATGCCATAGCAAAATCCAGGATACTTTTTCCCTCCTCATTTCGACTTCCAAAACCAAAACCTCCATGAACATTCTCATAACCTTGTCTATCACTTCCTACATGTCCATTCAAATCTCCACCAATGAAAACATTCTCTTCATTTGGTATGCTTTGCATTAAATCATCTATATCTTCCCAAAACCTTTGTTTACTCTCACTGTCTAGTCCTATTTGTGGGGCATAAGCACTAACTATATTTATTGTCTCTCCTTCTAGTACTAGCTTTACTAGTATAATTTTATCTCCTACTCTTTTCACAGCTATTACTGCGTCTTTTAATGTCTTATCTATGATTATGCACACTCCGTTCTTATTTCTCTCCTTTCCGGTAAACCACAGTTTGTACCCTGAATTACCCACTTCCTTACTTTTCTCTCCTACCCATTTAGTCTCCTGAATGCAAGCAATATTCACCCTTCTCCTTTCCAAGGTATCCACAAGCTCCATTAATTTTCCTGTAAGTGATCCAACATTCCAAGTACCAACCCTGATCCTCCTCATAATCTGCTCCTTCCTAATTGGTCTCTTTCTATAATATCTTCTATTGTTTTCTATGTCTATCTTGTGTTCTGTTCCACTATTTGTTCTACCATCTGTCCTATGGACTAACTTCTTTACCCACACCTTTTCATGATGTGGGAACCCTTGTTCACTTAACACCACACTCGGGCGCAGGCATGGCGCGTCGCTTTCGGTGAACGCCTTACACCCTTACATATTTCTCACTACACCCGGGCTCTGATGTAGCGCGTCGTTAGTAGAGGACGTCTCAACGTTTATATCATTTGAATCCATATCATAAGGTGTGACGAAATTTTTACGTTGGTTGTCACCTACCGCAACCCTCCTCCTTTATCCGGGCTTGGGACCGGCTAAGCGCAAACTACTTAGGCGGAGTTAACTTTCAAAATTAATATAAAAATAAAAAGATTGACTAATATTAATAATGTATACAAATATTTAAATTACTTTTATCAATTAAGTAATCTAATTAGGATAATTACTAAAATTAAAACTAATGTCAACATTTAAGATTAAATTGATAAAACTAAAAGGTTTGGTTAAAATAGAATAAATTTATAAAGGTTTTAATTTTTTAGTCATTTAGGCATTAAATAATAATATAAAATTTACATTCGTAGATTAAAATTTGAAATGAATAAACATGTAAATTTGATATTATGAATTTTTTTTATTATATTTTAATATAAAATTAAAATTTATTTTTATTTTAAACAATTAATTATCCAAATAAAGTCTAAATAATTTTTATGGATAATATCTTTTTAAAATTTTAGTAAATTTATAAATTATAATATTTTATTGATGTAAAGAATAAAATTAGTTTGAAAATAGGACTAATTAATAAAAAAATTCTAAGCACTTTTTAATTTTATTTAAAATTTTAGTTGATTTTATTAAAATTGTAAAATTAGTATTATTTTTATTTATTTACCTAAATTAGTAAAAATTGAAATGTAATTATAATAATTTCATTAAAGTTTTTAATAAAAATAAATTTTTTAATTTATTATGTTGAACTATAATTTGAGAATATAAAATTATTTATTTTATTTTTAATAAAAATGAAATAAATAAAATTTGTTTATATGTGAAATAAATTTTAAATTTGATTAAAGATATATTTTTATCAACATAAATAATTAAAAAAATACTATAAATTTATGATCATGATTCATCTATTTGAATTCGATTAAAAATTTAAATTTAAATTTTAATATGTAGTTAATGCTAAATCTTTATTTAATTATATATATATTATTAAAATAAATTCAATAATTTTTAATAAATTAATAATGCTTATAAAATTATAATTATAGAATTACTATATTAAGAATTAGAATATGTTTTTTAGTATAACTATAATTATTATTAAAATAATATTAAATTTTATTTCATATTAATTATTGTAGTATTAAAAAATTACTAAAAGTTATTAGTGACAATACAGAATCAGTAGAATGGGCATCATAAAGAATTTAGCTATAAATTTTCTGTCACTAAAAGATTAGTAACGATAATATTTGGAAGGCACTAATTGCTAAAATTATTAATGACACATATTTTTATCGCTAAATAGTATTAGCGACGAATTTATATGATTAGATATATATTATTATTATTATTAATTATACATTATTGTCAACGAATTATTTATTTGTCAATATATTTTTCTAAATAATAGATATATTAA
Organism: Hevea brasiliensis; assembly: GCF_030052815.1. Lineage (NCBI taxonomy): Eukaryota > Viridiplantae > Streptophyta > Magnoliopsida > Malpighiales > Euphorbiaceae > Hevea > Hevea brasiliensis. The sequence goes on from NW_026615310.1 coordinate 1,223,526, forward strand.
TAATATTTTTAAATTTTTATTTATTCATTTTTTATTTTAATTAATTATCTTTTATAAAATTTTATATTTAATTGAAGTTAAGTGTAAGTAGGATTAAAAATTTTAAATTTATAAGAACTCTAAAATTAGGAATTTAAAATTTATATAAACTTTAAAATTAATTTAAATAATAAAAATACAATTGTAATTAATTTTAAGAATGAAAGGCAACTTAAACAAAGCCAATGTTTTCCCCTCCTTCATACATTTATATATAATATAGATATAAATATAGACTAATCTTTAAAGCACACGTGTTACACATGTATCAAATTAAGAAAATAAATATAATATTAAAGTATTTATAGTTTATTATTAATAATGTACTATATATATTATATATTTAATTACATATAAAAATATAATTATATTAAAATTATATAATATATCTTAAAATATAAAAATATATCTATAAAATTATTTTTTTTCATTCTTTTATTTGGTACCATTTGATATAATTTTTAATTCAATTATTAATAAGGAAAAAACTAAAATCATATTAAAACTATAAAATAAGTTCAGATCGATATGGTTTGATTCAATTTTTTAAAGTATCGATTTTTATAAATTGTGTACACCTTATTTTCAACACTAAAAAAATAAAGATAAAAAAAGAAACTAATAACTCTGTCGTAATAATTTTTATTAAATTGTAATAAATAAAATAATTATATTTTTTTAGTAAAATTATAAAATAATTATCATTATATAGATATAGGGTGAATTTTACCTATAATACATGAACTTTGAGGTTGGTAACAATATGGTACATAAATTTTAAATTTTAACTTAAAACCTCTTAAATTTTAACAAAAGTAACTTTAAATCTTATGTGACCTACAATCGCCAGTTTAAAGGTAAAATGATGATATATCACATTCAAATAGGGTTAAAAATTTTCTATTCCCTTTCTTTCTCTTTCGCCATATATCACCATCACTCTCTCTCATCTCTATTTTATTTCTCTCTCTTGCATGCAAGGTCTTCTTCATTCTCCTAACGGCTCATTCTCTCTGCTCCTTTTTCTTCCTCGCTTGCGGCTTTGAAACCCATCCACTTTCATCATTAGTAATTGTATTATAAGGGCATCTAAATCTAAGTTGTTCCAGCCTATTCATCCGCTTAACTTCTATGTCTTCATCAACTTGAGGTTTTTTATCTGTAGAATGGGACAACATACACCTATTAAAAAAAATTAATTTCATAAAAGATGCAATATGCATCAAATTTTGCATATTGACTTCTTTTACCAGTAGCATCATTATCGTCTTCTTCCTCAAGTTTTATTGGCTTCTGCTAGTTAGTCAGGTTTTTTCCACAACCAAAACACATAGCCCATTAGGTTTAACTTAATTTCCTTTTCTTCTCTTTTTCATTATTAGTTTTGTGTGTGTGTGTATATAATTTTAAAATTAATTAACACAAAAATAACTTTAACTAAAAACACAATAATCACATTTCTCCTTGTCTTGATTTAATTTTAGACTTTTTGCCATGTTGAAAACTCTCGTTTTTTTTTTCTTAATTTGGGTTTTATTGGAAGGATTTTTTTTTTCTTTTCTTTCCTTATATGCCTTGTTGTTGGGTTCTAATTATTTTTCCTCTTTTTCCCTTTTGTTTTTTCTTTTGGGAATTTTTGGTGGGTGACAGTTAGCCATGGGGCATAGTTGGATGATATTTGCCAAGAGAGGCATGAAGTGAGAGAGAAGAAGCACATGAGAATAATGTTTTCTTTTTTATTTTCCTTTTTTTACGCCACTTTTTGACATTTGATATAAGACCAAAAGGATTGAAAGCCATGGGAAGTATAGAAGATGATTCAAAATGAAAGATTGTCACATTGAAGGAGTAAAGACTTTTTTTTTTCTATTTTTTAAGGAATTTTTGGAATTTTTATTTATAGATCTTGAGAGAATTTTTGTTTGCAATTTTTTTATTCTACTTCTTTTATTTTTTTTCCTCATTTCCATAAATGATGTCTTATTTTATTGCAATTTTTTTTTCTCTTTGGGTGAATGGCAAATATAGTAACATGATCTTACTCTTTTACCAACTCATAATTTCGCTATGGTATACTTAGCAGTTTGAAGCATTTCCACACATTAGAGTCTTTACATTCTTAAGAAGTAAAAGAAATTATTAAATAGATAATGGATAAAGTTCTCTTCAAGGTCAAGAGAGAGGATGTTAAAGTAGTCGAGAGGATGAAGAAAGTACTAAATGCAAGAGAGAAAAACAAAATAAAGTTGAGAGAGAGTGTGAAGAAATACATAGTGGAGGAGAAAGAAGCAAGGGAAAGAAAATTTTTAATCCCATCTAGACGTATAATGTCACCATTTTACCTTTAAACCGGCTTTTGTAGGTTACATGAGGTTTAAAGTTACCTCTATTATAATTTGAGAGGTTTTAAGTGAAAATTTAAAGTTTATGCACCATGTTATTACCAATCTTAAAATTCATGTACCATAAATGAAATTTACCCTACAGATATATATGAAAATAAACTAATTGAATTTAGGCATAGTTATGGTTTTTGTTAGTATTAATTTTTTATTAAAATAAAATAAAATTCTTTTTCTCTGCATTTTACTTATTTCTTAAAATTAACATTTATCTTTGATTGTTTTATTGTTTAATTTTTTTTTATAATTCATAATCATAAAAAGTTAAAAGGTTCAGTTTTATTTAATAATAATAATAATAATAATAATAATAATAATAATAATAATAATAATATTATTATTATTATTATTATTATTATTTTATTAAATTATTATAAAAGGTTCAATTTAATTTATTTTTATTAATTTTTAAATTTTTTATGATATTTTATTATAGCATTGCTGATAATATAAATTTATTATTTAATGAATTACAAGAGATTAATGAGTATGTAAAATGAAATAAAACTTCTAATCATAATGCTATGATTTCAATGCATAATTTATTGTATTAAAATAAATATACAATTTACAATATTATAAAATTTTTATTTCTAAATATATTAAATAATATTAGAATTTCATTAGTATTATAATAAAATTATAAACAAATTAAAAAAAATATTTTGTTCTTTTACGTAATGTTATTGATTTATCATGTTTCAAGTAAAAACATGACTTCAATTTTTTTTTTAATTTTATCGTAATTATTTATAGTACATTTTTTATTCTTATTTTTATTTTTATTATTTTCATTGTAACATTTTATTTTATTTTTTGGTTAAACTTTATAATATTATAAATAATCTAAAAGTTAAATATATATTTATCCATTCATAAGTTTACCTTTTATTTGTACTCTTATATTTATAGATTATAGGTAGTTTATTATTATTATTATTATTATTATTATTATTATTATTTTAACCTTTTATGTTTGCAAACGTAAATTTATGATTTTAATTTTTTTATAAGATTTTATTTTAGATTATAATAGGAAGTATAAATAGGATTAAAAATTTTAAATCTATTAAAACTCTAAAGTTAATTTAAATAATATGAAATAATTTAATTATAAATAATATAAAAAATAAAGATATTTTTATTCACTCAAAAGTTTACCTCATCGTTCATATATTTATATATACTTATTTTTGAAACACGTGCAATGCACATGCATTAAATTTAAAAAATAAAATAATATTAAAGTGTTTATGGTTCATTATTAATAATGTACTATATATATATAAATATATAATTGTATTAAAATTATATAATATATCTAAAAATATAAAAAAATATAAATTTTTGTTTCATTCTTTTTATTTGGTACTATTTGATATAGTTTTCAGTTCAATTATTAATAAAAAAATAAAACCATGTTAAAACTGTAAAATAAGTGATTGAATTTTTATAATAATAATTTTTATTTGTAATTTATATTAATTATTTTAATTTTTTAAAGTATCAATTTTTATGATCCGCTCACGCCCTACCTTCAACACTAAAGAAAATAAAGATTAAAAAGAAGTAAAAACTCTAGGGTAGTAATTTTTATATAAATTTCTTATTTATTGAATTACAAGAGATTAATGAGTATGGAAAATGAAATAAAACTTCTAACCATGATACCTTTATATGTCAATATGATCTCAATATATTATTTATTGTATCAAAATAAATACACAATTTATTATATTATAAAATTTTTATTTTTAAATATATTAAATAATGTTTGAATTTTATTAGCATTATAATAAGGTTATAAAAAAATTAAAAATAATATATTTTTTCTCATAATGCTATTAGTTTATCATTTTTAAAGTAGAAATATGACTTTGATTTTTTTATTTTATCATAATTATTTATAATACATTTTTTATTCGTATCTTATTATTTTTATTTTTTTTTATTATTTTCATTGTAACATTTTATTTTTATTTTTTTATTAAACTTTATAATATTATAAATAATCTAAAAGTTAAAGATATATTTATTCATTCACAAGTTTACCCTTCATTTGCACTCTTATATTTATAAATTATTATTATTATTATTATTATTATTATTATTATTATTATTATTATTATTATTATTATTATATTGATTTTTTAATTTTTATGTTTGGAAACGTAAATTTATGATTTTAATTTTTTTTTATAAAATTTTATTTCAGATTATAATAGGAAGTATAAGTAGGATTAAATATTTTAAATTTATTAAAACTCTAAAGTTAATTTAAATAATAGAAAATAATATAATTATAAATAATATAAAAAAATGAGGATATTTTTTTCCACTCAAAAGTTTGTCTCCTCATTCATACATTTATATATATATTATAGACAGATTATAGATAGATAGATAGATTATTATCACGACCCAAATTATGGGCCGGACCGGCACTAGAACTTGGGTCAGCATAAGACTCCCAAAACCCATAGTAATCCTAACTATTCTTAACCCAACTATGAGGCCCATCACTGTAGTCCAATTTCAAGAAAACAAACGGACAAAGTCTGGCCATAAATTAAACTATCCAATGGGGAGTTTTTGGCTCATCCGACCTGTAAACATAAAATAATTCAATATATCTCAAATTTGGGAGCTCAGCTCACCTTCACAATCCTCAATATAATCAATTAAATAAATGAGAGCTCAGCTCCCTCATCCCAATACAATCCATCTCATGTATCCATAGACATTCACATAAATAATATTACAACCCCAGAATTTAGTTATTACAAATCCAAATAAATATTACACTGCTGATACATGTGAAGTTCTAGAATGGAATTAAGGAAAATAGAAATGCAATTAAATTTCTTTGACAAAACCTGCGAGAAAGAAGGCAGGTTATTCTCAATAAGAAACCCTCTTGTAGCTTGAAAAAATAGGGTGAACAGGAATGAGCGTTCGACTCATAGAGTAAGATATTGATTTTAGATACAATTTATATAACTATCTAAGTCTAATGCATCTTTAAAGAAGAAATGCAACACATTCATATGTTTCAAATAAGTTAAATAATATTCACACAAAAGGTAATTTAGAGCACTCACACACCCCTGTATCAAATCCATACACACATATATATATATATGTGAGCTAATCCCCTATACAGCTCTCTTAATTCCAATCTCTACCAGCGAGATTAACTCAAAGCCTTACTCACCCCGACTTATCCATAGAAAGGATCGGGTCCCAACGAGTAAAGCTCCAGCCGCGTCTACCCGTCTTACTCATATCCATAATCATACCACACGCATGCCAACTCACACACACAGTTTCAAATTACCGTAAAGCAACATCCACAACAAATTCATCATATACATATGCAATACAAGGCATGCTTAATAATTAACTATATACATATATTTATAAGTAAATGCATGAGCATGCCTTGAATATATAATAATATTGAAATTATAGATAAAATCAATATTTACTCATTGATTAATCAGAAGTTACTGTGGTGGATAAGTAGAGGAAGAGAACTGACCCTGATCACCTAAATAATTATATTATATTTTCATCAGTACTAACTCAAAACAAGACTTTAAAGATACCCTAATTTATGTCGAAAATTCTGCAGAATTTCTCCTGTATCAAGGACTTACCCAACCTGTAAAGTAGTTCAAACAACACTTCTAAGACCACAAGCCACAAGTCCACGTTCTAACAACATCATATGGCCCCTCCTGGGCCCTTCAAACCAGACAAATCTCACATGGTCAGACAATTCAGCTATAAGGCTAAAAATTGATATTTTGCAAAAATCATTCAATTCAACTTCAAAAATTCTATAAACACACCCCGCAGTCCTTAACAATGCTATAAGGCTATTTCAAAAGGAATTATAATTTTCTAGCCACCCACGAATATTTTATAGATTTTTATTCTAAACTCGGCATTAAGCTAATAAGATAATTTGAAGTTCGGGTTTACCTATGCCAATTCTGACACTAGGAATGTGTTCGGGGCATCTGAAAAAGGTAGCGAGGACTGTAATTTTAACCCATTTTCTGGGCGGCTTCGATAGCTCGACTGTCCGGCTTGAAAATGTAGATTCGAGCGCCAATAAAATTTTCACGAAACGAAAGTACGTACTTAAAACTCACAATACCAGGAGTTAGAATATAATTTTTATTTAATTAAATAAGCTCATTAAGGCTCAGAAAAATACTACGAAGTTTATGAGACTCACTGGATTTTTGATGTCAGAAAAGTTTGAAATTTATATCACCGTGAAGCTCTCGCTGAGTAGAGCGTGCCGGTAGTCTCGGAATTGCTATGGAGTTTCCTGTTTGGGAGAAATTTAGCAAAAAATTCGAAATGGGCTAAAACTTTTCGAGCTTAAATTAAACAAACAGCTTGATAAAAATGGGCATTCTTGGTGTCTTTGAAAAGCTCTCAGAGAGTAGAATGTAATTGGAACTGGACCCAGTCCGATTGGTGGCCTAATCGACCGGATTCGGCCTTGGAAGCTCAAAGGTCACGCCGCGGATGAAGGCTCCTTTGGGTGCATTTTTCTGGCATTTGGGGCTGCGGCCGGCCACGGGCAGGGGTGTTGGTGGGGCACCGACGTGTGGGGGAGGCGGGGGAATGGTAGGTTGGCGATGGGGAGGGGAGAGGAGAGAGAAAATGAGAGGGGAAGGAAGGGTGGCAGAACGCATGAGGGAGGGGGAGAAAAAGAGAAAATGGACTGGTTCTATTTTACTGGTCCAATTCTATTCGATTCGATTCAATCAATTCGATTTAGGATACCTGAAATTTAATTTTTACTCTGCCTTGGAACCCAAAACAAGGCCCGAAAATTCTGAAAAAATTACAAAAAATTTTAAAAAAATTGTGAAGTCCAAATATAATTCTTAATTTGTCACGTGGTTTTTAAATTAATTTTTTTTAAATTGATAAAATTTATTATCTCAAGAAAATCAAACCCGATTTTAAAAATTCAGAAAATTTCAATTTAATTTCCATAATATTTAATATAATAAAATATTATAATTTATATATAAAATAATTATTTAAAAATTCAGGGTGTTATATTCTTCCCCTCTTATAAAAAATTCGTTCTCGAATTTTACACAAGGCAGAGTAATATATCAGGATTACGTATTAAACAAATAAGAGTACTTGCTGTGCATGTCCTGCTTTGACTCCCAAGTACACTCCTCTACTGATTGGCTCCTCCACATAACTTTTACTATAGGGATCTGCTTTGACCGAAGCCATCTCACTTGATAGTCCACTATGGCAATAGGCTATTCCTCGAAGGTCAAGTTCTCATTTAACTCTACTGTATCTGGCTACAGCACATGAGAAGGACCAGGAATGTATTTCCTACATATGGAAATGTGGAACACTGCGTGGACATGAGAAAGGTTTGGTGGTAACTCTAGCCGGTAGACAACTGCTTCCACTCTGTCTGTAATCTCAAAAGGTCTTATGTATTGGGGTGCCAGCTTGCCTTTCTTCCTAAATCTCATAACTCATTTCATAGGGGAGAACTTAAGGAACACATAGTTACCCATTGCAAATTCTACATCCTTCCGCCTAGGATCTGTATAACTCTTCTACTTGCTAAAAGCTATTTTTAAACATTCTCTGATTAGAGGGATCATCTCTGAAGTGTACTGCACTAAATCTACATTATGTACTCTTGTCTCTCCAACTTCTGTCTAACACAGAGGAGACCTACACTTCCTGCCATATAATGCTTCATAAGGTACCATTCTAATACCGGAGTGGTAACTGCTATTGTAGGCAAACTCCACTAATGGTCACTGATCATTGACCTCTAAAATCCAGGACACACATATGAAGCATATCCTCTAATGTCTTAATTGTTCTTTCAGATTGCCCATCCATTTATGGGTGGAAAGCAGTGCTAAAGTTCATCTGTGTGCTAAGTGTCTCTTGAAGTTTCCTCCAAAATTGGGAAGTGAACTGGGGCTCTCTGTTAGATATTATGGAAGTAGGAATCCCATGCAATCTGACTATCTCACGGATGTACACCCTTGCATACTAGGCAACGAAATAGGTGGTCCATACTAGCAAGAAGTGAGTCGACTTGGTTAGACAATCCATTATCACCCAAATAGAATCATACCCATGGGTAGTACGAGACAACCTAGTCACAAAGTCTATAGTAATCATTTCTCACTTCCACTATGGGATGGGAATCTCTTGTAACTTCCCTGACAGCCTCTGATGTTCAAACTTCACCTTCTGATAAGTTAAGCACTTGGACATAAAATCTGCTATGTCCTTCTTCATGCTATTCCACCAGTACCTATCTTTCATATCATGGTACATCTTTGTGGAGCTTGGGTGAACACTGTAGGGTGTATAGTGTGCCTCCCACATAATCTCATTTCTGAGGTCATTCACATATGGCACATAGACCCTGGAGCCTTGTATAAGGGTACCATCTGCAGCAAACCCAAACTCACATTCTTCTCCTTGCTATACCCTTTCCACAATCCTCATTAATTATGGGTCTCGATGCTGGGAAACTCTAATCCTATCCCTCAAGTCCGGCCTTACTCTGAAATGTGCTAAAAGTGTGCCCGCATCTGTCATATCTAAGATCAGACCCTGATCTATCAACTCATGTATCTCTTGAATCAACGATCTCCTTTTTGTTGATATATGTGCCAAGCTACCAGAAGATTTCCTGCTTAAGACATCTGCTACCACATTCGCCTTACCTGGGTGGTATTGGATGGTATAGTCATAATCCTTTAGAAGCTTCATCCATCTCCTCTGCCTTAGATTTAAATCTCTCTGCTGGAAGATATACTTTAAACTTTTATGGTCAGTGTATATCTCGCACACCTCACCATACAGATAGTGCCTCCAAATCTTTAATGCAAGGACTACAGCTGCTATCTCTAAATCATAAGTGGGGTAATTTTGTTCGTGCCACTTTAACTGCTTTGAAGCATAAGTCACTACTTTACTGTGCTGCATAAAAACACACTCCAACCTAACTCTAGAGGTATCATAATGCACTGTATATCCTTCTCACTCACTGGCAAGGTCAACACAGGGTTTGTAATTAGACATTCCTTAAGCTTCTAAAAGCTTTCCTCACACTTGTCTGACCAGAAGAATGGGACATTCTTTCGAGTCAACCTAATTAGAGGAGCTGCTACCCTGGAGAAATTCTACACAAAACACCTGTAGTAGCCTGCTAGGCCTAAAAAACTTTGCACCTTAGTGACTATGGTAGGTCTAAGCCAATCAATTACTACTTTAATTTTCTTAGGATCCACCTGAATACCTTCACTAGAAACCACAAGTCTCAAGAATGAGATGCTCTCCAGTCAGAACTCACATTTTGAAAATTTTGCATACAACTGATGCTCCCTCAATGTCTGAAACACCATCCTCAGGTGCCAAACATGCTCTTCCTTAGTTCGGAATACACCAAAATATCATCTATGAAGACAATGAAAAAGCGGTCCAAGAACGGCTTAAACACTCTGTTCATTAAATCCATAAAGGTTGCTAGTGCATTAGTGAGTCCAAAAGACATCACCAGGAACTCATAATGACCATACCTAGTCCTGAACGCTATCTTTGGCACATCCTCACTCCTAATCCTCAACTGGTGATAGCCCGACCGTAGGTCTATTTTAGAGAAAAATCTAGCCCTTTGCTGCTGATCAAACAGGTTATCAATCCGAGAAATCGGATATTTGTTCTTAACAATCACTTTATTCAGCTGTCTATAATTAATACACAACCTCAAAGATCCATCTTTCTTCCTCACAAATAGTACAGGAGCACCCCAAGGTGAAGTACTTGGCCAGATGAAACCCTTGTCCAGAAGCTCTTGCAGCTGCTCCTTCAGTTCCTTTAACTCTGCTGGTGCCATCCTATGAGGTGGCATAGAAATAGGGTTTGTACTCGGCACAATGTCTATGCAAAACTCTATCTCCCTATCTGGCAATAACCCTGGAAGCTCCTTAGGAAATACATCCATAAATTCCCTGACAACTGGTACATTTTCCACACTAACACCTTCAACAGATGTGTCTCTCACTAGTGCCAAATAACCCTGACATCCACATCTCAACATCTTTCTGGTACTAATAGCTGACACTAAGTTGTATGGAGCCATACTTTTATCACCATCGAAACTAAACTTTTCTACTCCAGGTATATAGAAATACACCTTTTTAGTCCTATAATCTAGGGTGGCATAATGTGTTGACAGCCAATCCACACCCAAGATCACATCGAAATCCATCACTGGCAAAGGAACCAAATCTGCTAGGAAGATCTTTCCATCAACTACCATTGGACTACCTGGAAAAACCATATCTACATCTATGTTATCACTAAGAGGGGTAGCTATAGACAAGGGACACTCTAGAGCTGTAGGATTCTTACCTAATCTTAAGGCAAACACAAGGGAAACAATGAGTACGTAGCACCCGAGTCTATCAAGACATGTGCCTCAAAAGAACAGAATGAAAGAATACCTGCCACCATTGCATTTGAAGCCTGTGCATCCTAGTGTGTTAGAGCGAAAACTTGAGCCTGTCCTTTGCCTTGAGATATAGAACCCTGGATTAACTCCTACCATTAGATCTGCATCTAAAATCGCATCCTCTTTGACCTCACTGCCTGTAACACCCTCACCATCTTATCTTACTTTATTCCTTTCATAATTTGATCTCATTATATTTTAATATTAATTATATTTTACAAATAAAATCTCATCAATTATTTTCATAACCATCTCATTCATATATCTCGATTTCATATTCATTTCCATGCATTATCTATATATTTCAAATTTCTTTAATTTACATAATTTCATAATTTACATGATATATAAATTAATTAAATATGAAAAAGCTAATTTATTAAATTACATTACATTTCTATTAATTACCTGCTCATAATCTACATTATAATACAATATCTAGCATTTTATACTAAATACTGCTTAGTGGTGCAATAATAGAACAAGAAAATAAAATATACAAATAAATTTAATTACTAATAGTCTTAATTTATTTCAATAAATTACATTACATAATATCATTAAATATTAATATGTTGTGTTTTATGACTTTATTATTTCATGATAAATTTTAATTATAATTCATACATTCCTTTCTCATTTATACATTCAAAAATCTACTTATGTAATTAAAAATTTTATATTTCAAGTTGAATTACTAATATTTTATGAATTCCATTTGTAATGGGCATATAAGCCCCTACTATCTATTTACATCAATTAGGTGACTTATTTTCATGTTTCAAGTAATCCCATGAAAAATTTCATGATTTCAAATTTATCTTAATTAATTTCCTTTTTTTTTTTTTTTTGCATGGATGTTCACATACAATTCACAATTTTAAAAAGCATTTAAGCTTAGTATTGGTTAGTCTTCATCTTAATTTACTAATCATTTTGCTTACTATTCACCTTACTAGTCAAACCAAAATGTTGACTTTTCATACATAATAAATTTATTGAACCTAAGTTCTCAAAGATACCACATTTTGCATTTAAAACTTGTTGGAATTAATCACCAAATCCATTTGATTTTGTGCCATAAGTTTACTATTCCATTAGGGACTGTTACAGTGGAAATTTGAGAAATGGTAAATATGAAAGTTTTTGTTATTTTGTTGTCTTGATTTTCTTTTTTTTTCACATTTTTGGAGTTTTGTAGCCAGATATGGTCCAAAAATGACTGCCACTGCCTTGTTGAATAGTTTCTGGTCATATTTTGGGGTAGGTTTCTTCATGAAAGTTGTTTGTATATGTCTTATCTTGTTGCTGTAAAAATTTCAGGTCAATTGACCGATTCTACAGTGAGTTATGGCCAAATGAACAGTTACTGTTCATTTGGTCATTCTGAGAAATTGGCTTGGTGTATCAGAGATTGGGGCCAACTTTTGGTCCACTTGCTTTGGTCTTTTGGGCAGGGTTTCTTCAACAAAATTGTGCCATTATAAGTCTAGTTTCATGTCCAATTAGCCAAACACCAATTGAACCTACACAGCCAAAGATATAGACATTTCACTTTGCCATGCTATATTTCAGTCCAAATTATGGTCAACTTACCTCAAATGGTCACTAATTGACCATTAGAATGTTCTTTAACAATTTCATAAGCTAAGTCAAATTTTTCACCCCCAAACCCTAGCCCAAATTCAAGGTTCACCCATATTACCTTAGTTTAACTCACTAATTCATTAACCCCATGTATATATTCTTTAATCATGATCTTTAGTCCACTTTAAGTCCATCAAAACAATCACTCTTATCCCTTCCTTAGGGCTGCCGAAATTCAGGGCATGCATACACATAAATTCCATTCATTTGGTTTTCAAATTCTTACTCCTTTTTAAGTCTTTAACATGAAAATAAAGAGTTCTAAGTATATATGTGCACTAACCTCTTGTAGGGCAAAATTTTCCAAGCTCAAACTTCACTTTCCTTCCTTTTCTAGGCTACCAATCACTTTCCCAAGATGAGTGGACAAGTTTTAATGAAAGATGTCTAGGGTTTTATAGTGGAAATTTATGGGAAAATGGAAGTGATGCAAGAAATTTTTTTATGGAGGGCTATGGAAGAGAGGTCACGTTTTGAGGAAGAAGAAGAAGAAGATGACCAGAATTTTTGGTCTATTTTTGACTCTTTTAAGTGTTTTAAGAATGCTTGTTAACTTGTGATTTGTTGGGAGTAAGTGAGTGACATCATGTGATGTCATATTTGGCATTTTATTGTATTTTCTTTTTCTTTTCGTTTCTACTAACTTCAAATTAATTTTTCATCAACATTAATTCATATTTTATGTCATAATAATTATTTACTAAACTGGACAAGTCAATGACCAAAATGCCCTCAGTTAAACACTCAAGTCAAAAATTTGTGCTGGATTGAAAAAATTTTTCTAAATATTTTCTTGGCATTCTAATGCCATAGGAACCTCAATGACCCTTCTCTGGAGTTCCAAAATTTATTTTATGAATTTTTTTAACTTGGTTGTATTTTATTTCTAAAATTTTTACTAAATTTTTCTTGTTAATATTTGAGTTAGTTATGGTTCTGACTTTAGTTTAAATATTTTTGTGTTACATGACCGAATCAAGCTACCTGCCATACCAGAAGTACCAAGGTGAAGCTGGCGGGGTACATTAGCAATAGAACCTTAAGACCCCATTTGATGCTCACTGAACATGGGGCATTCCCTAGCAAAGTGACCTAGTTGGCCACATCTGAAACATCCACCCAAACTCATCAAACAAGGTCCTATATGTACTCTCCCACACCGTGTGCAAGGAGCAAAAGAAGACCCTGAACCAGATCCAGAACTGCTATAGCCCGAGCTCTGACCACTGCTAAAACCATATCCTGATCTGAACCCTCTAGATTTGTGTTTGAAGCCACCTTTCTTATTACCCCTAGTTCTTCCACTGTGATGACTCTGGTTGCCACCACCCTTGGTACTCATATAGGGCATACCAGATGATCTTTCAGCTTTATTCTTCTTTGCCCTACCCCCTTCATCACCTGCATAACTGATCTCTATCTGCCGAGCTCTATCCACTACTACATCAAAAGGTTGGTCCGACAGCATGGACAGGTTCGCATACCTCCTGTCCAGCCCCTTCAAAAATCTCTTTACCTTCAAGCTTTCTGTGGCCACAGCAGTAAGGGCATACCTGCTCAACTCCAAGAACTCAGAAGCATATTCATCCACTGATTTGCCATTTTATCTTAAGGCTTCAAAGGCCCACTGCTTCTGATCTCTGAAGCTCTCTGATATAAACCTGTTTATAAATAGTTCTACAAACTATGCTTAGGATAAACCCTTAATCCGGGGAAGCACGTAGTCTGTCATCCACTGTTTTGGCACAAGTCCCATCACATACTGCACACACTCTATCAATCATCTGCCTGTCAATTGCAGTTCCACTCCTACCTGTTTGCAAGAGTCCAAGAATCGATATGCATCATCTGTGGTATCATAAGTTCTAGGCACTAACTTCTTAAAATTTATTATCTGTTTGTATGGTTTCACTCTCTGAACTAGGGGTTATTGTTGAGGAGGATGAACCGTGTATTGAGCCATCATGTCTATAGTCCTCTGTAGACTTGCCAGGGTGGCTGCCATTAGATCCATAGGACCCTAGGCCATAAAGAACTGTTCTTATACTTTTGGTTGCTGCTCTTCTACTTGAGCAGCTCTAGGTCTCCTACCCTGTCTCTTTGGGCAGGTGCCTCTACTACCTGATATTTCATTCAGCACTTCTGGCTCTGGTGCTGTGGCTGCTCTCTTACCTCTATGCATTTTTTCTAAAATTCAGCACTATTAGCTACAAAATCCAAAACAAAATACTATATATCTACAACTCATATAGGTATGTAAGGCAGAAACTAGATACAAAGATGACAAAGCAAGGATGAATAAGAACCCTATACTCTGCATGTGACCCCTTACCAAGACTCTTTTTAAAACCCTAGACATACACTTCCCATGAATCTGGAGCTTAAGCTCTGATGCCATATTGTAACGCCCCTCTTAGAACTAGATAGTATTATTTGCTTTAGTCCAACGGACCTCACGACTTTATCCTTTGGACCCCTTCTTTGAGGCCCAAAAGCACACTATCCAAGTTAGAGGTTTGCCACCTTATAAGGACCTTCACTTTCCCCTCCCTTTCTGATGTGAGACTTGGTTCATTCCTGCCCCCCATTTGGACAAGGTCACCAGTGAGCCTTATCCCTCCCAAAGGATCACTCTAGCCAAGATCTTCCTTTCTACATGGGATGTTACAGGTTCAATAGCTTCTGCCTGGTTCGGCGTCACGACCCAAACTATGGGCTGAACCGGCATTAGGATTTGGGTCAGCATAAGGCCCCCAAAGCCTATAGTAAGCCTAACTATTCCTAACCCAACTATGAGGCCCATCACTATAGTCTAATTTTAAGAAAACAAATGGACAGAGTCCGACCATAAATTGGATTATCCAACAGGGAGTTTTTAGATCACCTGACTTATAAACATAAAATAATTCAACATATCTCAGATGGGGGAGCTTAGTTCACCCTCACAATCCTCAATATAGTCAATCAAACAAATGGGAGCTCAGCTCCCTCATCCCAACACAATCCATCTCATGTATCCATACACATTCACATAAATAATATTATAACCCTAGAATTTAGTTATGACAAATCCAAATAAATATTACACTGCTGATACATGTGGAGTTCTAGAATAGAATTAAGGAATATAAAAATGCAATCAAACTTCTTTGACTAAACCTACAAGAAAGAAGGCATGTTATTCTCAACAAGAAACCCTCCTGTAGCCTAAAAAAATAGGGTGAACAAGAGTGAACTTTCGACTCATAGAGTAAGATATTGATTTTAGATACAATTTCTATAACTATATAAGTCTAATGCATCCTTAAAGATGAAATGCAATATATTCACATATTTTAAACAAGTCAAATAATATTCACACAAAAGGTAATTTGGAGCACTCACATACCCATGTGTCAAATCTACACACACACACACACACACACATATATATATGGAAGCTGATCCCCTATACAGCTCTCTTAATTCTAACCTCTGCCATTGATATCAATTCAAAGTCATACTTTCTCTTAATATCCAATTGCGGGGGTTAGCGAGATCAACTCAAATCTATACTCACCCTGACTTATCCATAGAAAAGATCGGGTCCCAGCGAGTCAAGCTCTAGCTGCGTCTACCCGTCCTACTCATATTCATAATCATACCACATGCACGCCAACTCACACACACAGCTCCAAATTCCCGTAAAGCAACATCCACAACAAATTCATCATATACATATGCAATATAAGGCATGCCTAATAATTAACTATATACATAATTTATAAGTGAATGTATGAACATGTCTTGAATATATAATAATATTGAAATTATAGATAATATCAATATCTACTCACTAATTAACTAGAAGCTACTGTGGTAGCTGAGTGGAGGAAGAGGGCTAACCCTAATCACCTAAATAATTATATTATATTTTATCAGTACTAACTCAAAATAAGACTTTAAAGAGACAAAAGACACCCTAATTTATGCCAAAAATCCGACAGAATTTTCCTTGTATCTAGGACCCACCCAACCAGCAAAGTAATTCAAAAAACACTTCTACGACCACAAGCCTAAGTCCACATTCTAACAATATCACATGGCCCCTCCTGGGCCCTCCAAACTAGACAAATCTCACACAGTCCAATAATTCAGCTATAAGGCTTAAAATTAATATTTTGCAAAAATCATTCAAATCAACTTCAAAAATTCTATAAACATGCCCTGCAGTCCTTAACAATGCTATAAGGCTATTGCAAACGGAATTATAATTTTCTAGCCACTCACGAATATCTTATGGATTTTTATTCTAAACTCAGCATTAGGCTAATAAGGCAATTTGAAGTTCGGATCTACTTATGCCAATTCTGACGCTAGGAACGCATCCGAAGTGTCTGAAAATGGTAGCAAGGACTGTAATTTTGACCCATTTTTGGGGCAGCTCCGGCAACTCGTTTGTCTGGCTTGAAAATGCAGATCTAGGCACCAGTGAAATTTCTGCGAAACGAAAGTATCTACGCGAAGCTCACAACACTAAGAGTTAGAATATAATTTTTATTTAATTAAATAAGCTCATTAAGGCTCAAAAAAATACTGTGAAGTTCGCGGGATCTACTGGATTTTCAGTGTCAAAAAATTTTAAAATTTATATCACCGCGAAGCTCTCATCGAGTAGATCATGCTGATAGTCTTAGAATTACTGTGGGATTCCCGGTTTGGGATAAATTTAGCCCAAAAATTGAAATGGGCTAAAACTTTCCAGGCTTAAATCAGACAAACTACTCAATAAAAATGGGCATTCTTGGTGTCTTTGGAAAGCTCTCAGAGAATAGAACGTGATTGGGACTGGACCTGGTCCTATTGGTGGCCGAATTTGGCGGAATCAGCCTTGGAAGCTCAAAGGTCATGCTGCGTGTGAAGGCTCCTTTGGGCGCATTTTTTCTGCGTTTGGAGCGATGGCCGGCGACAAAGAGGGGTGTTGGTGGGGCATCAGTGTATGGGGGAGGCGGAGGAGTGGTTGGCTAGCAGTGGGGAGGGGTGAGGAGAGAGAAAATGAGAGGGGAAGGAAGGGCAGCAAAATGCGTGAGGGAGGGGGTGAAAAAGAGAAAATGGACCAATTCGATTCGATTGGTACCATTCGGTTCAATTCAATTCAGCCGGTTCGATTCAGGATACCTGAAATTTGATTTTTACTCTACCCTGGGACCCAAAACGAGGCCTGAGAATTTCAAAAAATTACAAAAAATTCAAAAAAAATTGTGGAGTCCAAATATAATTCTTAATTTACTACGTGGTCTTTAAATTAATTTTTTTAAAATCGATAAAATTTATCGTCTCATGAAAATCAAACCCAATTTTAAAAATTCAAAAAATTTAAACTTAATTTTCATAATATTTAATACAATAAAATATTATAATTTACATATAAAATAATTATTTAAAAATTCAAGGTGTTACAATTATAGAATTATAGATTATCGATTATAGAATTATAGAAAAATACATGTATTATTACATTGTTTCATCATAAAACTAAAACTTTAATAAAATTACTTTTATTTAGAGAGGAAAATGTATGATATTAAATTAAAGCTTAGTACATTTTAATGAAAAAATAATAATTGTGTTTCCTCTAAAATTTTAATTAGGGATGCAAAATGGCAAATACTGACCATATGTTTTTTTTTTTTTTTTACTTCTAAATTAATTAAATTTATTTATAAAAAAATTATAAATAAATTAGTATTTAGTTTAATTTATAATTAAAAAAATACTTAAAATAAGTTTGAAGTTATAGTTCACCTCTTACTTATAACTTATCTATCTATTTTAAAATTATTTTTAAACCAAAGATTATATATAAATGTATGAAAGGGGGAAACATTCATGGTTAAAATTAATTATAATTATATTTTTATTATTTAAATTAATTTTAAAATTTATATAAATTTAAAATTCTTAATCTTATTTATACTTAAATTTCAATTAAATATAAAATTTTATAAGAATTACTTAATTAAAATAAGAAATTAATAAATAAAAAATATTATTAATTTATTTATAAGTTACAATCTATCTATATATTTATCTATTTATAATATGTAATCTATCTATTTATACTATATATAAATGTGGCAAAGGAGAAGAACATTAGCTTTACCAAAAATATCCATGGTGATTTATGAATATGACAATAAAAGACAAAACTTGATTCGCTATTAAAAATTAATTTATTTTAAATTTTTATTATTTAAATTAATTTTAGAGAATTTAAAAATTTTAATTCTATTTGTAATTAAGTTCTATTTAATTAAATTTTTTTATTATAATTCAAAATATAATTTTATGAAAAAATAAAAACGGAAATTATTTTATAAAATTCATTGCTTTCTTTTTCTTTAAAAAAATGTAGTTTGTTTTGTAAAAATTAAATAAAAAATCAAAATCCAATTTTGTTAAAAAAAATTGATATTTTTATAAAATTTAACTAAAAAAATCAGAAATTTACCTTTTTATTAATTTTTCTAGTTTCAAAAATATTGATGATTATCAAATTAAAGTTTAAAATGATAATTTTATTTTTTATGACTTTTATGGTCAATTTTTAATTAATTATAAAAAATTATTACTTTATTTTAGTATATGAAAAAATATATACATATATAGTGTCCTTTTTTACTTAAATACAGTAGACAATGAAATTCTTAAACAAGTGAGAAACTAAAAAGACGAAAAAAAAAAAATTACACTGTCAATAAAAACATGCTCAGACTGATTGCTACCAAATTGCAAGTGTACCATGTTCATATATATATATATATATATATATATATATATATATATATATATATATATATATATATATATATATAAAAAAAAAAAAAAAAAAAAAAAATATTTTTTTTTTTTTATATAAAAATTTTTAAAGTAGTAGATTCATATATATATATTATTTATATATAGAATTACATTTATATATATATATATGTATTTAATTTTTAAATATAATATAATATAAAAAAATATATTTTTAATAATTTAATTTTTTTAGATATTATTTTTATTTTTAATATAATAAATATAAAAAAAAAAAAAAAAAAAAAAAAAAAAAAAAATATTATAAAAAAAAAAAAAAAAAAAATATATAAAATAAAATAAAAAATAATATATATAAATACATAAAAAATAAAAAAAAAAAAATACTTTTTGACCGTTTTGATAAGTTAAGTTACTTTTAAATACTTTTTAGTTAAATACTTAAATTATTTAAAAGTAATTTTAAGTCTTTTACTTAACACTTATTTTTTAATTTAATTTGTAAGTTAAAAAATATATTTTAAATCAAAAGTTAAAAGTAAATTATCAAACTAACACCCTTTAAATGTAAGAATATTTTTTTTAACAAGTTTTGTATTTTTCTTCCTTGCCAATCTTTAAATTACTAAATAATTAATTAGTTAATTTTAAATTGACTTATAAATTAAAAAATATATTTTAAATTAAATAAATAGTCAAATTAAACATTATCTAAAATAAATTATAGTTGATATTCTGTTTTTTAGAAAAATATTATTTTAAATATTATTAAAAAATATAATTTAAAAAAATTAATTAATTATTTAAATTTTTATGATTAAAATATATTAAATTTAATAACCTAAAAACAATCATGCAAAACTAAAAGAATCATATCATTATACTCGACATTTTGCAGTCCATGGAGAAGGCGGGAAATTGCCTCAAATTATTAAATTTTTTTAATATTTTAAATATTTTTAGTAATATTTCAGTTGACCAAGAAATTTTTAAAAAAATCATACTCTTATTAAGAATTATTTTCTAAAATTTTTAATTACTACAATATTTAGTATATAATAATTTTAAAGTTTAAATTATAGACTGAAATTTATTTTGTTAATGATTTTTAAATAAGACTTTACCTCTTTGTGACTTTTTGAATTCAATAGAATTAAAGTTTTTACTCTCTCACGTTACAAGGTCGCATAATATAAAATATAAAGTATAAATTTTCATATAATTTAAATAAATTTCTTTTGTTTAAATAAAATTATATTTAATTTAGATTAGAACTCATTATTATATAATTTTATTATAAATAGTTTCTTTTGTAAATATATAAAATTATTTATGTATTATAATGCAATAAAAAATTTAAAACTAACCATTTTCTATTTTTATTTTACTTAAAATATACTATTTTTAATAGTTAATTAATTTAATCCTGCATTGTCATACTATAAAATAATCATATCTTAAAAAAAAAGTTGGTATTTAGATAATGTTTATAAATAATTAAAGTTTTAAGCAATTACGTATTTAATTATGGTGCTTATAAGTAATTGAAAAATAGTTAATGTGTTTAATAAAAAGTATCTTATAAGCATATTTATTATTAAAATGATTAAAAAAGATATTAAATGAGATTTATAATGAAATCTTAAAAATTAAATGAGAATAATAAAGTAAAAATATTTTATTAAATTAACTTATAAACACATGAATTATAAACATTAAAATGAAAAACTAAATCTTTCAACTTATTTTTTTTTAACTTATAAATTTAATTTATAAATTTAAAAATTATCATAAATAAATATATTTATTTATTTTTTAATTCTTATTTGACTAACTTATAAGTTAAGGCTAACTTATAAGCTAACACTAATCTCTCCATTGACTTTTAAAGTCTCTCGATTTATGCCTGTCATGCAGAAAATAAGCTGGGATTTACAGTACTAATGCAATAAGATTAATAATAATAATAATAATAATAAAATTACTCAGATTAAAATTATTCTCCTGGATGCTTGAGTTGTCAATTATTAGTTAAATTTATTGGAAGGCTACAATCAAACAGTATCTTGCCATACTCAAGCAACAGCATTTTGCCATACCAAGCCCTAAATAATATTTTAATGCTGACCGTGTGCGCCTGTGCCTTCTATACATCAGGCATATGAGAAGACAACATGCGCATCGTTTACTTGCCATCAATGAAGAATAACCATATCAATAGAATTACACCATATGCAAAAAGGAAAATATTTAACAATTTCATATCATTGCATGATCATTATATTTCATGATGCCAAAGAGATATAGAAGTTGATACAAGACTCAGGCAAGTAGGTGTTGATTGATCTTTGAAAAGATTTTTTGTGCATGACTCCTGATCTGCACATCCTATATGTTCTGTGCACAGATATTCACTTACCGGTAAATACATTCTAGCAATCTTTTATGTCCTCTGCATACTAGTTTTTGTTCCTATACAGCTTGTCCATTCAGCACCAAGGCTTCTAAAATTTAAATAAACAAATAATATAATTGTGAATAATATAAAACTAAAATGTATTTTTGAAAATCCCCATGTTCCCCACCACACACACACACACACACACACACACACACACACACACACACACACGTATTATAGATGGATGAAAAAACATTAAAATTTTGTCCTCTCGATTTAAAATCCTAGTTTCGCCCCTACTTGCAGTCTCTATGGCACTGGGGCTTGCACCTTCCTATACACCCATGTTCCTGCTGTATCATGATTAGGCTTGATTTACTGTTGTACACAATGCCACCAGAGAACCATAAAATGGAACCAAATATTAAGCCATAAAACGCCTTCTATAAAATTCTACAGAATGACACCCTTTGAATATGATGCTAAAATGTGTAAATTGAGCACATTGGTGGTGGGTTGGTATTTACATTCATATATACAATTCTGTCAAATATAAGGGACTTCTGGATTAGGGACAGAAGACTCCATGGCAGAGACAGAAGCCTCATTGGCACCCTGACGAACATCCCCTCGACAGAGTGGGCACACCCTGTAAAGCATTCAATAGAGAGAAGGGGAAAGAAAGAAAATGCAAGGCAAATTCAACCCAAAAATAAAGAGAAAGAAAGAAAAAGTAAAATTTTATTATGACCATGCATCATGAAGATGAAAATCAAGGAAAAAAAAATACAAAGAATGGGAATGAGGTTACCCATGTATCTCTTTAAGCCATTTGTCGACACACAACATGTGATACTCATGGTGGCAAGGAAGAACTCTTATTTTGTCCCCTTCCTCATACTCAGCCAGACAAATGTAACACCTGTCCATCAGATTGTTACTATTAAATTAATTTCCGAAAACTACAAACTGAATGATTACCTACTCATAATACAAATAATTTCATCCCGACTGCAGACACTCGTTAACAACCCCAAGCTCTAACACAAAAACCCAAGCACAATGAGCAAATGCACACATACAAACGGGTTTAAAATCTGGTTTATTATATAATTTATATGCTGCTTCACCCTAAAAAATTATTTTGGGGAGGAACTTACTGTTCAACATCATCACTGCCCTCAACTTTGTCCTCCTTTTTGTGATTCTTAAGAGGGAAAGAGTCAACAACTGATTCTGGAGCTGGTAGGGATACCATTGATAGGGAAAGTGACACAGGCTGGCGATGAATTTCATCCAAAACCTGCAGATTTAGCGTAACAACAAAACTTAAAAGGCCAATCAATCCATGCATAACTTCAATCAAGGTAAACTAGCATAGAACATGTCTCATGGTTAGAGCAGGCTTCGTTATTATATAATCGATGGTTGTCGCCACAACTCTCCAAGAACAGAGGGGTAAAAGCAAATTTTACAACATTAAACAGCAGAGTGTTTATTGACTTGGAAAATGATGCATCACTCAGTTCTCAATGTACATACGCGTTTAATAATGGGATTGAGTTTTTCAATATCATAGAATTCGCAAAAGTCTAGAACCTTCTACATTGGACATGTAAACAACATACATAAAGGTATATACTTTACATACAATCCTTACAAAATGTTTTACTAAACAGCATGACACTCAATTGTTTTGATAAGAAAGAGTTCAATATGATAATATTGTATTAACTGTGGATGAATACTGGCAAATAGGATTTGATTGGACATTTCTTAAGATTTGTTTTTATGCTTATACATAAATATATTTGGTATTGAAAATGTGCCTCAACATCAAACAAAATATACTAGTTTCTGTATGACACCCAAGCACTGCTGAAGTTATAAGAAATAATATACAAAGGCAAAGGATGGTATTATAGGACTTGAAGATGGCATTAACATCAACCAACCAATTAGCTAAAAATATGTCACCTCCCATCACAGTGCTTAATGTTGAAATATGTAAAACATGTGCCGTGCACATATTGATACTGAAAACAAAATGGCTCATGGATATCCACTGTTTGCCGACAGCTATTCCCATGTACTAACTTAAATATTGAAATCCAAAAAATAAATATTCAGAAATATCTAAACAACAGAGAGAGAATTTTTGAAATCTACATGCACATCTGAATCTCACAAATGCTAATTATTCTATTCAAACAGGTGCATTCCACTTTCCAAACAATATTCACTTGGCCCATTACCAGGAATTAAGTTCATCTACAAATATGAATTGCGTGTCAATTGATAAGGAAAACTACCTCAAAAAGAGCTTCAGCAAGCATGACTATTCGTGATATACTTGCACGATTACTAGGCTCCTCAGTTGTCGGCAATGATTCGCATGAGCATGTACCAGCGGGATGGAGTCCAGATGGACAGAAGGTAGTTCTCCGACCATGCTCATCAAGGCCACTGCGAAGTCTTTCCAAGATCTGCAAAAAGTTATGCCAAAGCAATTCATACAAATTACAAAAGGACAAAGGGAACGAGACACCTGAGAAAGGCAATGTAATAAATAGAGCCTTGCTACTGCAGAAAATTTAAAAGACATTATTTATGAGGTAAATATCAATTCTACAATTACAATTATACATTGTTAAAGGGCCATTGGCTAGTGCATTGATAAAATTGTGAGGATTGCAGGTATTTCAACCAAAAAAGATGAAGGATAAGTGTCTCCAGAACTCCCATTCAATATCCTACTCTAGTAGAACAACAAAGACCATTCCAACTAAAGAAACACAACCAAATTGATAGCATACAGATCCTATAGCACAAATTGTAACCAAGCAAGATGGCCTTCCCCAGATCTGCATACAGCTATGCCAAAGCAGTTCATGCAAATTACAAAAGGAAAAGCGACACCTGAGATAGGCAATTTAATGAATAGAGCCTTGCTACTTCAGAAAAGCTAAAAGACAAGATTTATGAGGTAGATATCAATTCCACAATTACAGTTAAACATTGCTAAAGGGCCATTGGCTAGTGCAAAGAGAGCAATGATAAAATTCTGAGAATTGCAGGCTGAGAACAATATTTCAACCAAAAAAGCTGAAGGATAGGCGTCTCCAAAATTCCCTTTCAATATCCCATTCCAGTGGAACAACAAAGACCATTCCAACTAAAGAAACACAACCAAATTAATAGCATACAGATCATATAGCACAAAATTGTATCCAAGCAAGTTGAAAAAGTAAACAAAAGCATAATATAGTGCTCATGATCACCTCAGATCTCGAGTGTCGCCTTTGTCCATTCAAGTTGTGAATTCTACTGCGCAAGTACCCAGAATCACTGCCTATCCCATCATCAAAAAAATTATCACTGAAATCAAGGAGCCATCTATCATGAGATAGTAGATCATCGCTATTATCTCTGGAGAAAACAATGGTTGGAGAATCAAGATGCCTTCTAGAACTACGTCTTGAAAATGCATCCCAAAACAGTCTTCTACTGTTCCTTCTAGCCTCATGACCAATCATGTCAGCATTGCTGCTTGACAAAATGCTGGAAGAGATGCTTACCACATCTACATGTAGTAAATTTCCATCTCCCTGGCCCTGTTCCCTATTGGCCACAAGAAATCCTAAACCTGAAGGTATTGCTTCTTGTATAGATTCATCTCCTGAAGAGTGAAAAGTTACTGGAACCTCTGACCTATGAGGTATAGAATCAGAATCAGAAGCAAACATGCCTGTTACGTCATCCAAGTGATTCTCAATAGAAACCCCATTAGTGTGTGAATCTCCAAGCCCTTGAGGAGATGAAATGCTCGAATGTATGATCTCAGGACAGATATGGGAACCATCCTTGTCCTCTGAATTGTCAATGCCATTGACTGCATCCTTGTTAGCCAAAACATTTACAGAGACAGAATCTGAAGATTGTTGTTCTTTAAATGAAGTACTAGCTTCGGCACTACTTCTATGCCTACAAGATTCATCATGACTATAATTGTCACTTACCTGATAGGGAGTAACTAATTCCTTACTTTCAGACATCCTTTGACTACTTGTTCCATTATTTCTCAAACCACTTTCAGCAGAGGTTCCCTCACCGACTGTGACACTGCTTCCAGATGATGCTCCAATTTCAGCAACAGAGCTGGTAGATCTTGTTCCTATTCCAGAACTGAATGAAGACTCCTCTGCAAGATTCCAGATCTCATTGGTGACAGGATCAAAATTTTTTGTAGAATTTACCAGAATTTCATCTGGATGATTTTCCATCTGTAGTTGAAAAAAAGGATACATATTAGCATCTTCTATAAACTGCAGCCACAAAAATTTAAACAATAATATCCTCAAAATTACTTATCCAAACATTAAAAATCTGTACATTGATCAAGACAAGCAAAACAGCAGCCAACAAATGCAGCTAACTCGCTGCATCTTAATATTAATGGATAGGAGAAGTGTTTACTTACAATGCCTAGTTTCTACCCATCACAGTTCAGTCCCTCCATATAGCAGAACCTTCTGGCTCTTGAAATAGCATTTTGATTTAGTAATTAAAGATGCAGACAAAGTGGATGACAAGTAAGGTTACTGTAATTTTATGTCATAATTACAAATAAAAACGTGCTTTCATCAATCAAGAAACAGCCTGTACCATACATTCATAAAATATACCACGGAACACGTGTAAAAAGCTTCTCCAAAATTTCACCATTTAATCAAGGGCAAAGACACTGAGAATGTGCTTTCTGTTATTGATCAACAACGCATTTGCTGATAGAAAAACAATTAGCAATGACAACAAAAAGAAGAATATGCTATACAGTCTCCTCCTCCTAAATTATAACAAGAAACAATAGAAAATATTAGAATTGTAAAGCTCTAAAATCTTGTTGTAATGTCAGCCAGAGAAAATGAAATGTGTATATAAAAGGCATCACAAATATGAATAATCCTGTATGTTTGAATGCACTTTCAAGGAGTTGCCACTAAAGGAATGTAAAATCAGCTACTATTGCTGCTCAATTAAATGAAATCATGATTGTTGTTATGTTATTTATGTCAATTTATCATCCTTTGAGAAACAACTTTTTGAATTCTGAATGATGTGCCAAGGTGTTAACATATCTGAAAACTACACACTAACATTACACCGGAAATTTTATTTAAGATTGGAACAAGGTAGACTTAATCATGAAGGACATTGTTATTTAATTCTCTATATCCAAACTTTCAAGTTAAATAAAGCATTAAACATTTGGCAATGTGCACATGGCTACTTCTATTGAAAAACACAGCATTCCCATTTGAATTCCTACACTTCGCATTAATAAAAAAACAGCTGGCATATACCAAAACACTGGAGCAAACACCAATATCATAAGCAATTCAATTTATAGAATAGTTAATATTCTAGAAAAGGATAGAAATACAAGCTCAAAAGCTCCAACTGAGACCATTTACTAAAGCCAAATTAAACAGTAACAACCATCAAATTGTGAATTATCATAAAATTTGACAAGATAAAATGCTAAAAATTAAGACAAGCAATCAATAGTGAATGGACTCCCAAGTACAATGCAAGTCAAAGGCCTAGCATAAAATACATTATCCAACCCAAGGAATTGTAAAAAAATAAAAACTGCTACAAAATGTTGAATTGTGAATCAAAAGTTAGTCAGATGATTGGGACCCTTGTTATCGTTTCCAGATTCATAAATTAATCCACCCATAGGTTATGTTGGATAGGGTGTAATATAATACAACGTAATCAATTATATAATGCAATTAAAGTTATAATGTAATATAATATAATTATCATTACATTTCTAATATAAGTAGTGTAATGTAATGATAATTTTGATTTTAATATTTAATTTATTTATAGTGTTAATAATAAGTAGTAATAGTTGCAATGATTAATAGTCGAGTGGTAGTAGTGGCTAAGAGGTAATGGTGGTGGCAACTTTGATGGTTAGGTGGTGATGGTGGTGGTGGCAAGGTGAGGTAGCGGCAGTGGTAGAGGTGATAGTGGCTTAGTGGTGATAACTATGGTGGCAGCAGCGGTGGTAATGACAGGGTGGCAGTATTGATGGTAGCAGAAGTGCTGATCGGGTAATGGTGGTGGTTGCAGAGTTGATAATAAATGAAAAAACTTATGATGTAATGATCATTATATTACATTATATTATGCCATTCCATCCCATCAAATATTTTTTTATTACTAAACAACAAAATCAAGCAATGTGATGATTACATTATAATTCTTATTAGGTCATACCAAACATGGCCATAAATTAGATAAATGGAAAAACAAAAGAATATAAATTTCCAGCTAAACAAGCCTAGAATTACCCGAAAACGACCAATTTTCGCATCAGATTATCAATCCCAGATAACAGAAAAGTGAAAACTTTCTATGTGAAGCTTCAAAATTTGTTCAAAACAACAAAAAACGCAAAACTGCTCATCATCATCTTATTCTTCTTTTGTTCTTCTTTTTTTTTCTTTAAGTCAATGAAAGTTATAAATGGGATCGATCATTGAAACCAAATGACCAATCCCAAGTCATCAAAGCGGAAACAGAGAAATAACTTGGAAAAATAAATTGGGTTATTTTCTTTTCATCTGTGTTGGCATACCTCAAGAGTAGCGCGAGAAGAGGAGCCACCGCAGATGATAGAGAAGAAGAAGTTGGAGAGGTTACTGCGATTCACTCGGGTCCGTGATGAGCGCCTTCCCAGTCGACTAGAGCCCGAACCCATTTTTAGAGAGAGAGAGTGTGTATGTGCGTGTGTAGTTGAATTCAGAGGAGAGGCTCAGAAATGACGGTGATGATGGAAGTAGAGGGGGGAGAGAGAGAGAGAGAGAGAGAGAGCTTTTGTTTGTGGGTTTGAAATCGTAAGTGAAAACGAAATTGAATTAATTGGGGTACAGAAGAGAGGAGAAGAAGGTATTGTAAGAAAGTCGTCTTTTTTTATGGTATCGTATGCATTTCTCAAATGAGGATGGGCACATGCCTCCATTTCTAAAAATTAAATTCAATTGATTTTTTTATTAATTTTTATATTTAGAATAAAATAATTTAATCTTTTTAAATTAAAAAATTATTTTAAAAATAAAAATTAAATATAATTTTACAATTTATTAAATTTTTTTAAATGATTTATTCTAAATAAAATCATTATAAAAAAATTAAATACAATATTTATCCTTTGAATTTTTAAAATAAGAGAAATTGAAGAAAGAAACTAAACAAAAATTAAAATTCTTTTTTATTATTTACATATCTTATTAAAATAGGGAAAAAATAAAATTTTTCTCCTAATAAAATTACTGTGAATTATAATTTTATTATTATATAATGTTAATGATATATAAGTAATTTAAATATAAATAATATCTAATTCTTTCAATTTCTTTTCATTTCATTCCAATTGTATAGAAATATTTCAAATTAATGAAGGAAAATTAAGAAATATAATTTTCCTTTATTCTCCTTATTTAACTCATTTATTTGCTATCTAAATAAAGGAGTTTAAGAAATCATATTTTTCTTCATTTAATTTCCCCCAATTCAAATAAAGGATTAATCTTTAAATAAAAATATTTATAAAAATATAATTATTTAACTCCTAACTCATAAAGTATAATTATTAAATTTTTAAATTTTTTAAAAATGTAAAAAAAAAATAAAGTGCATATAAATTATATTCATACATTTATCAATTATACAAGTTAAAATAGTTATATTTTTATAAAATTTAAATATAAAAGTCAAAAGATATTTTGGATTTTATATAATAATAATAACAATAATTATTATTATTATTATTATTATTATTATTATTGAAAGGGAAGGTGTTGGGTTGCGCTTAACAATAATAATTGAAAGGGGAGGTGTTGGGTTGCACTTGCAGAGAGCTGGCATTTACTTGTAAAAGCAATGAAAGGGTAACAAAAATACAAATGAGTGGCTTATATTTGATGTGCATTTTCTTCTCTCCATTAAACCTTCATTTCAAATTGATGGCAAATGGTGGCTTGTTATTATTATTATTATTATTTTTAAATTTTCAGTTTTAATTAGTGGATGCAGAAAAATGATTGGCTCTACTTTTTTTATATATGATCTTGTAGTGAATCATTAATAATATCTGTTTAATATCTTTTATAAGAAAAATATATATACAAGTAAAGAATAAAGAAAAAAGGTAAAATGCTTGGTTTAGCTTTTATATTTATTGAAAAAATTTAATTTAATTTATTTTTAAATTTTTATCTAATTTAATTTAAAAGTTTCAATTTAATATTAATTTAATCTAAAATTTGTGAGCTAAATTTTTTTATTTTTTGATTTAAATAAAAAATTAAGAAGTTTAATTTTTTAATTTTGGGACTAAATTTTTTTTATTTCTTAATTTAAGTCTAAAAATTAAGAAAGTTAATTTCTTTATTTTCTTAATTTTTAAGTTAAATTGGGCTTAAATCGAAATTTTTGAGCTAAATTGGATAAAAGTTAAAAATAAATTAAATTTAACTATTCCAATAACTATAGGGGTGAAATTGAGCTTTAATCCATTAAAAAATAGTATTTATATCATTTGTGCTAATTTAAACTTAAATAAAAAATATAAAAGATTAAATTAAAAATTAAAAATAAATTAAATTAAACATTCCTAAAAAATAAAAAGACAAATAAAACT
Organism: Hevea brasiliensis; assembly: GCF_030052815.1. NCBI lineage: Eukaryota > Viridiplantae > Streptophyta > Magnoliopsida > Malpighiales > Euphorbiaceae > Hevea > Hevea brasiliensis. The sequence goes on from NW_026615310.1 coordinate 1,254,074, forward strand.
TATTTCTTAAGAAAAAAATATCCCTACATTCGCCTCCCTCTCCCTCTCCCTCTCCCTGACCTTAACTATCAACGCTCCCTCTGATCCAACTCTAACGCTCTTCCCATGTTTTTTTATTTTTTTCAAGAAACAAACAAATTTTCTTCCTCGCTTAAACCCTAATTTTCTCTCCATCTCTTCCCCTTTTTTACCCTGTTTCTTCCTTTTCGCATCAATAATGAAAAAACTTTTCACCGTTGATTGAGCAAAAGTGCGTCAAGAAGGCTCTAATGAAGCCTTTTTTTTTGTCAAATTGATTTAAAAAATTAATATCGACTAAGTATGTTAAATTAATTTAAAATTAAAAACTATTCCGTTGAAAAATTAGAAAAGAAAAGAGAAAAATTTTTAAAATATTAAAAGGTAATATAAAAACATATATTATGTCGTTCTAGGGATGAATCTCACTTACAAGAGAAGGAGGAAGTAGGGGTACAATTGCACTAAGCCAAACAAATTTTTTTTTTTTTTTTATAAATTTTGTATAGCTCATTATTAACTTGTTATATTTTCTTAATGCTCAACTTCTATTCGAGTTTTAATATTACATTTCAAACTTAACTCGTTTAGATAAATTAAATTGAAAATCAACTTTTCTCAATCTAATTTATATTATAAATGAACTGAATTTGAAGTCAACTCATTTTAATCTTTCATATATTATAAATAAGTCAAGTCTTATTAATATTATAATATTAAATTAAAATTTAATAATTTAAATTAAAAAAAAAAAAAACTAATGAGCCTACATGACCCACCTATGAATTGGGACACACTTAGTTCATCATTTTTTTTAAATAAGTCCGAAATTATAATTAAGTTATTTCATATTTATAATTTATTATTAAGTTATTTTAAATACGTTTTAATTAAAATTTTAAATTATTTAAAAATTTATTTAAATAATTTTATTCAATAATTAATTACTTATTTTTAAATTAATTTATTTTAAATTTAAAAATATATTTTAAATAAAAATTAAAAATAATTAACCAAAATAAACACTTCTTAAATGATTTTTTTTTTTTATGTGAGGTTTGGAATATGGGAAAATAAAAATTATATATCTACGCGTGTCATGTTGTTATGTAGCTGTCAATTGCCATCACAATTATGTAACATTAGACCATGTGTCCATATGACAAGAAGGGTCCATTGCTTATCTACGAAGTTATTATGAAATTGGAAAGTGGAGCCAACCCATCTTCCATGGATATCCTATACAGTATGTCATCGTCTGCATAAATCCTTGAATTTCAGGTAGAAACCTACCATTAATAAACGTGCATTTGACTGGTAGTAAAATGTGACGTTTGCTTGTATAAATTCAGAGGCTACATCTGCAAATTTACTCACAACTTCCCATAGACTGAACACAAAGATATACTGTTATTAGAGATAAGAAGATGCACAACCCTCCACCACCAGATCCCCACCATCACCACCACCCACCACCACAACAAGCACCGCCTCCGGGTCCTCCACACCATGAACCTCCTCCTCCTAGCCATGCTCCTCCACCGGGTTCCCAGGCGCCTCCACCAGGTCCTCCTGAGCCACGCAAACCTGGACCACCTCATCATCACCATCCTTAATTGATTACACAATAATGGATGGTTTTAGCACACATGGAGGCGCATAATAGAGCATATATGTGTATATGTATACATATGCATGGTGTTGAAGCTACTTAATTTCTACTATTTGCATATATATGCTACTGGGGCTGGCTAGCTCACATGCCAGGTCCTGATTAATGTATGCTGTTGTTATGTTAATTAATTATAATAAAATGGGTAGCATTTTAATCTATGTGCATGGTTTAGATTATTTAATTTTGTAAATCTTGCAATATACCTTTTTTTTTTTTCCTTTGTTAGATAAACACACGCGCACATAGGGTCAATGACAAGAATAGGCCATTGTTAAAATTATGACAATTTTAATAGAGTCCTTATTATTATATAATTTAAGCACATGCACTATTCACAATCGATGTGAGATCCCGAAGGATCGGTCTCTGAACACGCCTCATATGAGACCTCACTCAGGATCTAACCACACCAGCAACTCCAGAAACGGCTCAATGTCTACTTTTTTTATCTTTCGTTAGATAAAGATATGCACATACTGAATCAGTGATAGAAATGAACTGCTGTGAAAATCATAATAATTTTAATAAAATTTTTATTTTTATATAATTTAAATGCATATATTCTTCACAATTAATATAAAATTATTGTAGGATCAATATATTTTATTTATTAATAGAAATAAATTTGAAAAAAAATAATTTATTTTAACAACAAACAATTTAAAAAATTTCTTGTATTTGGACCATTTTAGCCTCGTGATTGGTGAATGAGTGGTAAGGGCCACATTTATTTTTAAAATTAAATGCATTTCTCTTATTTTTCATTTTTAATTTACTAAAAAGTCCCCAAATTACTGTTACCATGAACAGTGGTCATGGATTCTGTTTAATATATAATATAATATCTGTTAAAAGGACAAAAACTAAAATAATTCTAACCATTCTAAAAGAAAAGGACACTTGCCGACAACAACAAGAAGAAAACAATACAACACAACACGTGTTGGATAAGATTAACGAACTATCATAACCATAAAAATAAAATAAACATGAATTTTAGGTGATGAACGACGACGGATTGACTTCTAGTTGTGAAATTGACATTTACTTGCCTTCATCCTTAAGCTCCACTAATATATATAATCACTTCATCTTTCAACACTTCGCCACAAGCAGCAGCAAAAGAAGAAAGGAGAGAAGATGCACAATCCTCCGCCACATCACGACCCACATCACCCAGGTCCACCACACCACGGACCACCTCCTCCGCATGCACCACCTCCTGGGCCTCCACCTCCTCAGCATCACCATGATCATCATCCTCCTCCGCCAGGCCCCCATCATCCTCCGCCAGCTGATCCCCATCCACATCCACCGGGTCCTCATGGTCCACACCATGATCCACCCCATCACCACCGCTGATTAGTCTAATGGGCAGTTGGCCACTTATTATAAATATGGTGTGTAACGTGTGTAGCGCTATGTGGTTTATGCTATTGCTAGTTGTTCTGCGCTGCTAGCTACTTGTTATAATTAAGAAAATAATTAGAGCACCATTTCTATGAGGTTGCTCTTGCTATTTCTCTCTTTTGTGTTTCTTTCCTTTTTTTTTTCTCACTTAATAATAATAATAATCCCTTTTATTATCCTAACTTTTTAATTTTTATTTAAAAAATTAATTTTAATATATAAAAATTAACTTAAAAATATCATGCTCATAAAAAAAAAAAACAATATGCTTATAAAAGAATTTAACAATTGAATTATGGAGAAAAGAAGTATTGTTTTAAAAAAAATTAAATCCAGATGTTCTTATATTAATTAGACGAAATTAAATATGATTTATTATATTTAAATAATTTCAGAGTCTCATACGTTGTAAAGTGTGTTTTGTAGTAATATGCACCAGAGGATACAAATCCATTAAAAAAATTTGTGAAAATAAGACTTTGTAGTTTATAGCAGCATAGAACAATTGACTTCATTGTAAAAACTTTAAAAACTCGTAAGCTTTTGCATGGTTTTTTTTTTATTTTTAATTTAACTTGTTTGATTAAACTCCATCCTTTATTTAGGGGGTTTAATCTAACTTAAATCAGTTTAGAAGCTGCCATAATTTTTTATTAATTTATTTATTTAAAATAATTTTAAAATTTATAAACCTAATTTGTAAGAAAAAAAATAAATTGAAAAAGAATAATTTTTTATTTTAATGCTTTTAAATTAATTTAATTAAATATTTTATTATATTATTCTCATTTAATTTTATAATATCACTATAAATATTTATTGTATTTCTCATATTATTTTTTTAATAATTTAAATAAATTATTTATATTAATTTTAATACTCAACTCAACTAAATTTTTATCTCAAAAATTTGAGATCCGCTATATGGATTCGTTTTCTCCACCCTAAATGATTTTTTTTGTTAAATTCTCATAAATGTGTAATTTATATTAATTTTAATAAATTTTAAAATTATTTATTTTAATTTTAATAAAATATTTATTTATTTATTTTATTTAAAATTATATTATATTATATTATAATATGATTAAAATATATTTTGATATTTACCCTCTGAATATTACCATAACAAATATCCGGATTAGTAATAGAAATTAGCAATAGAATTTTTTTTTTTTCTAATTGACAATGAATTTTTCAATCCATTACTAAACAGTAAAGACTTTTCAATTATTAACAGAATTAAAATTTTGTTGCTAATTTAGCAACGGATTTTGAATTTATTATTAATTAATTTAGCAATAAATTTTTAATTATGTTGCTAAATTATATAGATTTTTTTTATAATTATCAATAGATTTTAATTCTATTGTTAAATTTAACAATGAATTTTGATTTTGAAAGTAAATTAGTATTAAAATTTTAATTTCGTTGATAAATTGTAGATATTATTCTTTAATTAGCAACTAATTTTGAATTCATTGCTAAATTTAGTAACAGATTTTGATTTCATTGGTAAATTCACAATAGATTTTTCAATTCTGTTACTAAATTGTAAATACTTTTTCTTTGATTAGCATTAAGTTTGGTAAATCAACCATGGATTTTTTATTTTATTGCTAAATTATAAAGAATTTTCTTCAATAAATAATGAATTTTGAATCTATTGATAATTTAGTAACAAACAAGTTTAAATACCATGCTAATTTTATATTTTCATATATGTATTGTGAGAATATAATTAATAAATTAAAAAATATTTTCAATTTTATTTTATAATAATATGAAATATTATATTTACATTTTATAAATCAAATTATTATCTACTAATAAAATTATATTGCATATTAGTTACATATATATAGTTTTGTTTAACATCAACTAATGCTAACAGTATAATATTTTTTTAAAATAATATAATATTTATTATTTACGTATTATAATACATTGAAATATAATTTAATAATAAAAGAAATTTAATTATAGAGTCTAATAATAATAATAATAATAATTATTATTATTATTACTTTGATATTTCATTAATCTAATGTTCATATAGAGTAAAATTCATTTTATCATAAAATAAAGTCATTTTAAAATGAGTCAACACTGTTTAATAGTGCTCAATAATTTATATGTCTTATAAAATAGCTTAAATTGAACATATTAATTCACTTCAAATTATAAAGATGCTTAGAAAAATTATAATTTTATAAATAATATAAAATAAATTTTTTTATTAAATTAGTAAAATTAAAATTATACATTTAAAAAAATTAAAGTAAGGTAAATAAAAAAGCTTTATTTTTTTTATAAATAATTGATAAAAATATAATAAATGTATTAAACAAATATAATATATTTTTAAAAATTATATTTTATTTTTTAAGCTAATAAATGTATTAAACAACTTTTTTTTATCTTCATTTTTTCCATGTATTGTCATTCTCTTTTTTCTATTATTTCCTTTTTATTTTCTTCAATCTATTTTTTATAATTTTTTTTATTTATAAAACATTACATTTTAAATATTTTTAGACTTATATAATTTGTTTCATTTTGTAAAATTATATTATTTTTCTATAACTTATTATAAAATTATTTTTTGTAATTTTATTATAAAATATTTATATGGCAAAATATTATTTTCAATTCTATTAGTAAATTATTTTTTAATATTAATATGGCAGTTTTTTAATAGTAAATAATTTTTAGTAATTTATTATTTTATTCAAAATTTCTTTATATTTTTTAAATTAGTAAAAATTTACCAATAAATTTAAAAAATCATTAATAAAATTTTTAAAAATTTTTAATTAACAATAAATTATCAATAAATTTCAAATCCGATATTAAATAACCAACGAATTGTTATATTTGATGCTGAAAATAAATTTTTTATATTATATTTTTCTCCTGATTAATCCAACCAACAGAAGTTCCATTGACATTTGTAATTTTTAGATAAATACTCAAATCTTATGTTAATTTTGATAAAATTTATTAATATTTTTTAAAAAAAAAATTATTACTAGTTAAATAGTATATATAATTGGAAATAGATATATTGAAGAGTTATCTTATAATATAAGAATTCAAGAATTTAAATTCTAATAATTTTATTTTTTTTAAAAAAAATAAAAATATCAAAATAAAAAATTATTGAAAACGATTAAAATTATTACACAACTCAATATATTCTTAGAAAAACTTTTCAGAAATCCTCTGCATAAATAATTACTTTTTTTCAATTTTATTTAAATTATTCATGATGTACCGGCGGATATTCCATCCTGATAATATTATTTAAATTATATTTAGAAATATAATTAGAAAATTTGGAGGTTTTTAGTTATTTTAAAAATATGAAAATTATTTTTTTTGAAAAGATGAAAATTATTTTTAATATTAAAAACATGAAAATTAAATTTTTATTATTAAAAACGAGAAATTATTATTTATTTTTCTATTTTTTTAAATTTGACTAGTGAACATTTTTAATATTTTTTAAATTGTTTAATTTTTTTTATTGCATGGTACATTATTTATACTTATTATACATGTGGTTTAGTTTTTTTTATGTAATTTTTTGTTTTTTTTTATATGATATATAATATTATCATAATATATTAATTTTTAATAATTAATGAAATTTAGTTGTTTATTTTTATAATTTTATTTATAATTTTTTTATACGTTTAACTCATTAGTACTTATTTTTAATTTTAACAATAAACTTCAAAATAGCACGTTCTTATAAAATCCACCTTAAATGAGTGGTGCTAGCTATACATTGCCCAACATCATTCAATTAATTTTTTTTTTAATTTTACAATTTATACATGTAAATTATTTAAAATAAATTAAGATAAATTATTTTTAAACCAAAAGTTACTATAAAATAAAATTAATACGGCATATTACTTTAATTAATTAAAATATTATATATAAAATGCTATAAATATAATATGAGAATAAAAATATATTAATTTTATAAATTAAAATTTATTATTAGTTAATAAAAATTATTATCAAAATAGCTTCAATTTTTTAATTATTTTTAGTAGAACTTATTATAATCCCATTTAAATATTACTACATTCATCGGTTTCATTAGAATAGCTTCAACTTTTTAATTATTATTATAATGGGTTAGTAGCACTTTGGTCAATGAGCAAAAACCTCTTCCTTTTTTAGCAAAAGCTAAAAACTATTCTTCTCATTGGCCCATAGCTCCTTTCTGCAATGGACGAAGAGTCTTTTCATGGATAAAATTAAATAACCTCTTTATAAATATTCTTATTTATGATATTTATCCTTTTAATTTTCATTCAATTAAAAATTTTATTTAATTTAAAAATAACACTATAACATAAATTCTATTTGATATATAAAATAAATTTTCTATCTTATTAAGAAATATTTCTTCCATTTAAATTAGAAAAATATTTCTTTTCAAATTTCATTAGAATTTTGAGTCATTAATATAAAAAAAATTCAATAATTATAATATTAATTCATTTATACATTTATCTCCATTAAGAACACTAATTTAAAAAAATAATAAAAAATAATATAAATAATGAAGGATATTTTTAACGATCTCTATACCCTTCCCTTTTCATATATACTAGTTTAAATATTTTAAAGTCGAATTAAAATATTTTTTAAGTAAATTAGAAAATTTTTATTAGAAAATAGTTATTTATATAGTTAATGAGTGAAAAATAATTAAATCATTTTCATATAAATACTAAAATCGTCAATATTTTCGTCCAACCATTTTCATTTTCATGTTTAAATTTTAATAAAATCAAAATGCAATAGTAAATAAAAATTACAAATTCATAAACAATTAACCAATAACAATAATAAAGCATATTCATTAAGTGATAAAAAAATCAAATTTCTTCCTTTCAAATATCTTATACTGTTGGACAATAACATTTTGAAGATATTTTAGAAATTAATAAAATATTGGCGCCACTTTTGGGATATTTTAGAAATTAAACCCTCAAAGAGATTGCTTAAAATAGATATATGGTAATTAACTAATTGTTTAAATAATTAATTTTTTTATTTTTTTATAAATATTTTCTTTTTAATGATAATAAAATACTCTCGATATATATATATATATATAAATAGTACTGTAACACCCCTGATTTTTTTATATATTATTATTGGGCTTCGTGTAGGTATCCTCAATTCGCGGAAATTCGGCGGGATTCGCAAATTTCAAAGTCTCGAATTGGGCCGAGGTTTTGGCTAGCCCCATTGTCGGGCGTCCGAAGTCGAATCGGCAAAGGTAAACCCAACCTTGTTTTTACGTAATTTTCTAGTGCTTAAATAGGATTAAAAATCCATAAAATATTCGTGGTAGCTTAGAAAATTACGATTCTTTTTGCAATAGCTTAGTAATATTGCTAAGGACCGCGGGGCAAAGTTTTATAATTTTTAGAGCTTGTTTGGGCGCTTTTGCAAAAATGATCAATAATAAGGACTAAATTGAAATTTTGCGTATTGTGATGGATGACTGATTTGATGGGCCCGGGAGGGCTGTGTGATATGATTGAACTGTTGATATATGGATTGTGAGTATAGAAGTGTGTTTTGAACCCTTTGCGGGTTGGGTAGGTCCTAGGTATAGGGAGACTCGATTTTCGACTTAGGACGTAATTGGTCTTTTTCTTTGTTTGTATTGAGTCGATTGTATTAAATAAATGTAATATGATTGTCGGGAGCCGAGGGCGTGAGGCTTCTTCCTCCGCCCACCGATTGTCGCCAAGTCCGTGAGTAAAATATTAATTTTAATTGTAATTTCGATATTATTATATGTTCAAGATGCCCATGCATCACTTATATGCATATATTTATGTAGTTAAACTCTAGGCACGAATTATGTTGCATTCATAATAATGTGCCATGAATGTTGTTGTGGTAATTTGGAGCAAAGCAGCGTTGGCGTGCGTGTGATGTGGTGTGGACTATGGATAGGACCGCCACGGCTTGAGTAATTGGACCCGATCCTTCGAGGGGTAGTCACGGCTTGAGTAATTCGGGGACCCTCGATTTGGTTATTAAGTGGAAGTCCGAGCTTGAGTAATTCGGCACCGTTGGATTTAAGAGAGTCAGGGATCGGCTCCCATATGTTATGATTGATACTACAGGTGTGTGAGTGCTCCAAATTACCTTTTGATGTTATGATGTGAAAATGTTGTTTATGTTGCATTTCACTCTACAGTGCATTAGCTCGAGATAGTTATAGAGATTATAGTTAAGATTGATATTTTACTCTCTCTGTTCAAAAATTTTACAGCCACTGAACCAGGAGGATATTTTATTAGGTTAACTTATACTTCGCAGGTTGTTTATCGATATTTGTGTAATTTTATTTATTCCTAGAATTTCCGCATGTGTTAGCAGTAATTATTTGAATTTGGTCTGTAATATTATTATCATGTTAAACCTGTAAACTTAATATTTTAAGTCTGTTTTGATGGATTGGATGAGGGAGCTGAGCTCCCATTTATTATTATGTTGATGAGTATGTGGAGGGTGAGCTGAGCTCCCCAATGGATTGTTTATTGTGTTTAGGTGAGTGAAAACTCCCGTTGGAAAGTCCATTTTATGGCGGACTTGTTTTCTTGATATTGGGCCCAAATGGGCCTTAGAGTTGGGTTAATGAGCAGTTAGGCTTACTACGGGCCTCGGGGCTTTAGGGTGGCCCAGTCCTAGTCCCACGAGGTTGGGTCGTGACAAAGTTGGTATCAGAGCTTAGGCTCCAGATTCTTAGGGAATGTCTGTCTAAAATGTTGAGAAGAGTCTACTAGGAGTCACATGCGGAGTATAGGATTCTGTTTTGTCTTTTCCTGTAATTCTTTGTTTCTAGATCCTACGTTATACCTCGGGAAATATAAGATTACCTCAGTTAGTGTCTTGATTTTCGTGGAGTACATAGAAACATGAAATAGATTTAGCAAACTTATTGAGGTCTACCATGGAAACACGTACTCCAATAAATACTATATTTTCGTCAGTATGGGTTTAAATGGTGTGCCCATTTCGTGCAAGGCACGAGTACATAAAAGTGAGTCTTGAAAGTACAGTTGCCCTAGATAAGGATGAGGATACCACTGCTGGCAGTCATCAGTGGATGACCCAGACAGAATAAATTTATGATAATAGAAGATTCAAGAGAGATAAGAGATTAAGAGACCTAGTCTGCCAGGACGTATCGTAGTAACTATACAATATTCTCGATGTCTATTACGTAGTTTCAGACATTGATCGACATGAGATTATTGTGTAGAGTCGCTAGTGCTTATGATGAGGATGTTGCGGTCTGTTTTGGTACCAGCAGTTCTATATCTGCAAAGGAGTTGGGAACTCTTGGTTAGGGATCTAGAGCTAGAATATCGAAGGTCACAGTTGGGTGGTAACTAGAGTCAGTGACCCAGTTACCCTAGCATGAGCTAAAGTTACATCAAGAGTTGCCATCAGACCAGAGGTTTCGGATTAGTTGCAAAGTAAAGGTGACACTTATAGAGTGAGAATAGTATACCTTGTGTGTATCAGTATGGAATAAAGTACAACCCTACTACCTAGAGAAGGTCGAAACTATGAATTGATGATTTACAGAGCTATGTTATGATAAAAGAGTCATTAACTTGACATGGTTTTGGTAAGGTGGTAAATGTAGTACCTTTGTTGCAGCAAGTTAGGGTATAGTCCTATCTTTTCAGAAGGGATCGAAGGTTATTACTGATAATGATAACTTATGGAATAGTGTCCCAGATGGGACTGTAGAGTGTGGTAGAGAGTAGTTGGCTCGGGTATCCTGGAGAGGATACAAGTTCCGTTATAGGAATCATATATAATCAAATCACGATGGATGTAAATCCTTTGAATTGGACGACGGGTTTGGGTGCCCGGAATCTTAAGTTGTGGCTAATTGAGTAAACATGGAAAATAATAATAATAATAATAATAATAATAATAATAATAATAATAATAATAATAATAATAATAATAATAATAACAAATAAATAAAAATTGCTACAGAATCAGTTCTCGAGGTAGCAAGGGTATTATGTAAGCTAAAGGATAAGAATAGAGATCATACAATAAAAGTATGACTGCAATTTCCTGAGTTCCTTTATAACTTCATATTGTTCAAAACAATAGTATAATCTAATTATAATAGTGTTAAGAGTAATAAATTAGCAAAGATAGATCATAGAAGGCCAATGGATAAAGAAAGTGCAGAATGAAAGTTTGGACAATTGATTGCAGATGCAATATAATCTAAATGCTAGTTGAAGTACTAGCTAGAGTGGTCAAAGGACCAAATCTGAGTAGCACAGATATGTGATAACGCGGTGGAGACTCTGAAAGATATAGTCAGCAAGTACAGCTGTCATGTTAGGAAGAGGAATGGAACCAGGGATAGAATAGTCAAGTTCTATTTTGGGTAAGACAAAGGAAATAAATGAAAGGACAACCTAAAGAGCGCATAATAAAAGGAACAAAGTTAAGATATAGGATAGGCTAAGTGTTATTCTTGGCAAGGAGAATGACAAGGATGGAAAACCCAAAATGGGACCACATTAGTGAGAAAAGTGATGGAGGTATGGAATACAATAATAATGAGTAAATGTTAGAAGGTGTGCGATGGTATTGCGGACTACCTAAATAGGTAGAGAAAGAGAAGTTAGTAAGCAGTAAGTTGAATAAAAGTCAGTCTAAGGGATCAAATAGGTATGATGAGAGGAAAAGAATGATAGATAATGACACATAGGTTTTAGGTTAGACTTTTGAGATAGTGAGAAGGTAATTAGAGGTTCGTTATGAATGTCAGGCAAACATTTTTAGTGTGATCAACAGAATCACTTTGCAGTGAAGCAATAACGACAGAACAACAGTAGGGGTAGAATAAAAAGTGACAAGTATGGATAGTAATAAATCACTAGAAAGTTTAAGGATCAAATTAATGACCATAGATAAGGGTGGAATTAGTGTTGGAAGAATCTATTAGCGAGAGAAATCTTTCAGGATTCAACAAGGGTTAAGGGCACAATATAAACGATGATAGATATGAATCATAGGTCAAGTATAAGTAAAGTTAATAAATTATAAAATATTATGTCAGGAAGGACGATGGTACGGTAAAGGGTTCATGCAGATGATACCTTATAGGTAGAGCACAATTGTGCTAGGAGATGATGAAATTTGAAGAGAAAGACTAAGAAACATAGGTTAAACGTTATTATATGGACAATCGGCGTAGTTGAATATAAAAGGATATTTTCTTTCTTTTCAAGTTTAGCTTGTGCTATTGGTTCTAGAGGGTTATATAAGGAATAGAGACTGAGTCAAAGAGACCTAGTTATTTGAGATTTTGATAGGCACCAATTCATATATAATTTCCTGATATGAGAATGACAGTAAGTGCATACCTAGTGTTAAGTATGAAAGGACGATCAGAGTAATGACAGGAGTTAAATTGAGTTAGCTACTAAGGCTTGCGACTGTTTTAAACTATGAGCTAGATGAAGTACTATTTATGGATGAGTTTCAATAGATGAAATTGTTCGATGGGTAATTTGAGGTTGAAGTTTAGAAAGCTAGTGGCATTATATATTATTATATTAAGGAGAATGAACTCGTGAAGTATCTTGTTTGGAATTAAGGCATGACACATATTTCCTACAGCCGTGTTAGTTCAGATGGAACTTATAGTTTATGGGGCTCATATTCATCCAGGATAAGCAATTTCCTACTAAGGCTGGTAGGAAATGATAATGTTCTGATAGTTAAGTTGGAAAAAAGGGGGATACAAGAAAAATTTTCTATGGGTAATTATAAGTGTTACATAAGGTGAAGAATGTGCTGGTAGGAGTAAAATCATAGGGTTAGAATTCTCGAAGTAATGAAACTAGTAATCAAGATAAGACTAAGAAATAAAAAGAAAGTTAAAGTTGATGATGGGATAGACATCTTTGAAGGAAAAGGTGTAAGGATGAGATAGGACTAAAATTAAGGAATAAGTACAGCAGGTTGAAAAGATACCAACAATACCAAAAATAGGAAAAGGGAAGTGGATAAGATGCAAAGGACAGAGTTAGAGTTTCCCAGCACAGAGACCAACAATTGATGAAGATCATAGAAAGAGTACAGCAAGGTGAAGGTGGTGAGTTTGGATTTGCCAATGATGGCGCCCTAGTGCAAGGTTCTAGGATATGTGTGCCCGATGTGGACAACCTCAGGAATGAAATCATGCGAGAGGCACACTACACACTGTACAGTGTCCATCCAGGTTCCACCAAGATGTACCATGATGTGAAAGATAGCTATTGGTGGAATGGCATGAAGAGAGACATAGCAGACTTTGTGTCCAAGTGCTTGACTTGTCGAAGGTGAAGTTTGAACACTGGAGACCGTCGTGAAGCTGCAAGAGCTCCCTATCCCGGAATGGAAGTGGGAAATGATCACTATGGATTTTGTGACCGGTTGCCTCGTACCACGCGAGGATATGACTCGATATGGGTAATTGTAGACCGCTTGACCAAATCGGCTCCCTTCTTACCCAAGACTACATACTCGGTGTACAAGATGCGGCTCTACATTCGAGAAATAGTCGATTGCATGGAGTTCCATAATATCAGGGCCCCATTCACTTCTCGGTTTTGGAGAAAGTTGCGAGGCACTTGGCACCTGATTGAACTTTAGTACGGCTTTCCACCCTCGAAGGACAATCCAAACATCGGAAGACATGCTTCGCATGAGTGTTTTGGATTTTGGAGGTCAATGGGAAGATCAGCTAGCTTTGGTGGAGTTTGCCTACAACAACAGATACCAATCCAGCATAGGAGTAGCACCCTATGAGGCACTATATGGAAGAAAGTGTAGGTCTCCTCGGGGTTGGACCGAAATGGGAGAAGCGAGGGTGCATGATGTAGACCTAGTGTAGTACACTTGAGAGATAGTTCCTTTAATCGGAATGATTGAAAACAATTTTCAAGGCGTAAGAGTTATGCACCCGGATGGAGGGATGTGGAGTTTGCGATGGCGCTATGTATTCTGAAGGTTTCTCCAATGAAGGGAGTCATGAGATTTGGAAAGAAGGGCAAGTTGGCACCTCGGTATATTGGACCTTTTGAGGTTACTGATAGAGTTGGAGCAGTTGCCTACCGGTTGGAACTACCACCCAACCTTTCTCACGTTCATCCCGTGTTTCACATCTCCATGCTCAGGAAATACATTCCCGATCCTTCCCATGTACTACGGCAGGATGTAATAGAGCTAAAAGAGAACTTGACCTTTGAGGAGCAACTTTGAGCCATAGTGGACTACTAAGTGAGACACTAAGATCAAAAGCAGATCCCTATGGTTAAGGTTTTATGGAGGAGTCAGTCAGTGGTAGAGTGCACTTGGGAGTCAGAACGGGACATGCGTAGCAAGTACCCTTATCTGTTCAATGTGTGATCATGTACTTTATTCTGCCTTGTGTAAAATTCGAGGACGAATTTTCTGTAAGGGGGGAAGAATGTAACACCCCTGATTTTTTATATATTATTATTGGGCTTCGTGTAGGTATCCTCAATTCGCGGAAATTCGACAGTTGTCCGGATCTGCAAATTTCGGGCCAGACAGACCCGTTACCGGAAAAGTCTCCGAATTGGGCCGAGGTTTTGGCTAGCCCCATTGTCGACGTCGGCGTTCCGAAGTCGGAATCGGCAAAGGTAAACCCGAACCTTGTTTTTACGTAATTTTCTAGTGCTTAAATAGGATTAAAAATCCATAAAATATTCGTGGTAGCTTAGAAAATTACGATTCTTTTTGCAATAGCTTAGTAATATTGCTAAGGACCGCGGGGCAAAGTTTTATAATTTTTAGAGCTTGTTTGGCGGTTTGCAAAAATGATCAATAATAAGGACTAAATTGAAATTTTGCGTATTGTGATGGATGATCGATTTGATGGGCCCGGGAGGCTGTGTGATATGATTGAACTGTTGATATATGGATTGTGAGTATAGAAGTGTGTTTTGAACCCTTTGCAGTTGGGTAGGTCCTAGGTATAGGGAGACTCGATTTTAAACACGACTTAGGACGTAATTGGTCTTTTCTTTGTTTGTATTGAGTCGATTGTATTAAATAAATGTAATATGATTGTCGTGAGAGCTGGGAGCCTTCTTCCTCCGCCCGCCACAAAGTGATTGTCGTCAAGTCCGTGAGTAAAATATTAATTTTAATTGTAATTTCGATATTATTATATGTTCAAGATGCCCATGCATCACTTATATACATATATTTATGTAGTTAAACTCTAGGCACGAATTATGTTGCATTCATAACATAATGTGCCATGAATGTTGTTGTGGTAATTTGGAGCAATGTCGTGCGTTGGCGTGCGTGTGATGTGGTGTGGACTATGGATAGGACCGCAACACGGCTTGAGTAATTCATTGGACCCGATCCTTCGAGGGTAGTCACGGCTTGAGTAATTCGGGACCCTCGATTTGGTTATTAAGTGGAAGTCCGAGCTTGAGTAATTGCACCAGGTTGGATTTAAGAGAGTCATAGGGATCAGCTCCCATATGTTATGATTGATACTACAGGGTGTGTGAGTGCTCCAAATTACCTTTTTGATGTTATGATGTGAAAATGTTATTTATGTTGCATTTCACTCTACAGGGTGCATTAGTTCAGATAGTTATAGAGATTATAGTTAAGATTGATATTTTACTCTCTCGAAAACGCTCACTCCTGTTCAAAAATTTTTACAGGCCACAGGAGGATATTTTATTTTGGGTTAACCTGCTTTTATACTTCGCAGGTTGTTTATCGATATTTGTGTAATTTTATTTACTCCTAGAATTTCCGCATGTGTTAGCAGTAATTATTTGAATTTGGTCTGTAATATTATTATCATGTTAAACCTGTAAACTTAATATTTTAAGTCTGTTTTGATGGATTGGATGAGGGAGCTGAGCTCCCATTTATTATTATGTTGATGAGTATGTGGAGGGTGAGCTGAGCTCCCCAATGGATTGTTTATTGTGTTTACAGGTCGGGTGAGTCGAAAACTCCCCGTTGGAAAGTCCATTTTATGGCCGGACTCTGTCCGTTTGTTTTCTTGATATTGGGCCCAAATGGGCCTTAGAGTTGGGTTAATGAACAGTTAGGCTTACTACGGGCCTCGGGGGCTTTAGGCTGGCCCAGGTCCTAGTGCCGGTCCGGCCCTGAGGTTGGGTCGTGACAAGTACTTTATCTTTTATAAAAAAAAATAACTTTTTATAATTTTAAAAATAAACTCTATGATTATAGGGGATGGTGTACATACATCATCAGATGTATTTAATAAACTTTCTTTTTCATGTGAAATCGTAACTTTATTATTTCAAAAGAAATAATACAATCATACAGATCACATTTGACCATCATTTGCATTACATTCTTTCTCTCTCTCTGTCTATCTATCTATCTATCTATCTATCTATCTATATAATGGTTTTTCCCGTTCATGTAACTTTAGCTATATCTCTCTCTCTCTCTCTCTCTCTCTCTCTCTCTCTCTCTATATATATATATATATATATATATATATATATAATGGTTTTTCCCGTTCATGTAACTTTGGCTAGCTATAGGTGATAACACCATAACTATAATTAATTATTTGTAATTCTTAATAATAGATTTAATCTATCAAAAAAAGATGCAAGTATATATTTCGCATCTCTATTCATGCATGGCGACGACCATTGTGGGTCTACACTTGCATATCCATGTATGAATCTTCATGTTAATTAGGATTAGCGGCTCCGACACCCTTCAGCTGATTCACAACCTCTTCCATAACCATGTATCTGTTGTTCATTGCATTCTGCAGGGTGCAGTGGGCCGCAACCAGGATTAATATCCCTTTCCATAGCTCCCGTACTGATGTCCGCTGCATTTGCTTCTCTTGCCAAGAATGTGCATACCAAGACTGCCAAACAAATAAATGTCAACTTCTTGGAGATCATAGCCATCTTCAACAATGTAATTCTTGTGAAATTTTAACTCTTCTTTAACAGGATGTCAATGTTGACATTGATGAAACACATTACATGCAATTTATATCTAAAATTTAACTACTATAATAAGATATGTTTCATCTCTACCTCACGATTACGTAAAAATAGCCTGACATCATAGATTTTAATTAATTTACTATTAATATTTTTTCTATTTTTGAAATTTTCTATTAAAAATTTATATGGTTGAAAAATTACACAAAATCAACTCAAACTTTTATACCATCAAATTGAAAATATAACTTATTAATATTGTTAATAAATCTGACTCATTTAAACAAGGAAAATGAAAATACACATATAAACTCAATATAATTATATTAATTAAAAAATATTTCTTTTATATTATTTAATATTTATAGGTGTAAAATACTTTATTATTATTATTTTTTAAATATATTTATATTAATTGTAATAATATAATTTTTATTAAAAGTATTTTTTTTATATTTTATTGTAATTGATAAAGAATAAAAATTGTAATTTTTCTGATGGGTGAAAATCACATAATATTTTATTGATATTTTGGGTAGTTTTAAAAATTTTATAGTGTTTTATGTTAATTAATTGCTTTTTACTATATTTTATAAGTTTTTAATAATACTTCATTTATTTTGTGAAAAATAATTTATATATAAAAAATATTTTTTATTATTTAATTATAATATTAAATTAATGATATATATATATGTTATATATATATAAGTATTTTTATATTAAATAATATTATTATGGAGTTGAAAATAAAAAATAATTAATTTTCTTTTTAATTAAAAATATTTTTCATAAATATTTAAAATAATAATAAATATAAAAAAAATATATTTCTAATAGAGCAAACGAAGCTTATTTACCTTTATTTATTTTTTTAATTTACATGCTTTTATTTGTCTTTCACGAGTTGCAGTATATACTTTTGTCTTATTTGTGATTTTCATGCTCATTCTTCAGATAGAAAAAAAAAAAAATCATTCTCATTCCTTAAAAATGGTGTCGATATTCGAATAACATGAATTAACTCAAATCAAAATTATTATAAAATATATTTAAAAATTTTATTTTATATTTAAATTTTTTAATATGTATTATTCATTTTAATTTATTATTATAATAAAAATTTTGAAAATAATTATTTAATTTTAAGTTATAATATGTAAAAAATAATTATTCCTTTGAAAACTTTTATCATAAAGAAAAAATGGCAAAAAACAACTTAAATAATATACTTAATTATCGTTAGTGAGAAACGCTTCTCTTTTTAATTTTAGAGAGGGAAATTCTCTCGAGTTTAGGTCCTTTCAAAGGCACAAGTCCTCTTTCCTTCTATCATGTAGCGGCTGCCCTGCCTCCTTGGGCAGGGGTCGCCCTTCCTTTCTTGTTTCCTCCACCTCTGAACGGGGTTGTAGATAATCTCTTGTGTTCTCATTTTGTTCTGAGTTCTTTTGTTGTGTGAGAGTTTCATTTTCTAGAATGATA
Organism: Hevea brasiliensis; assembly: GCF_030052815.1. Taxonomy (NCBI): domain Eukaryota; kingdom Viridiplantae; phylum Streptophyta; class Magnoliopsida; order Malpighiales; family Euphorbiaceae; genus Hevea; species Hevea brasiliensis. The sequence goes on from NW_026615310.1 coordinate 1,272,734, forward strand.
GATTAGGCGGAGGAACCAGGTGGCAGAAACTTTCTTGGCAGCCATGCTTCTGAACTTTGGGGTTTTCTTTTGCTTGGGCCAGGGGCCTTCTTGCCTTTAAGAAACATCCACTTATTTTTTTTTTTAAAATTTTAAGTTATAAAATACAGTTTATGTTTATAAGTGAACAAGGGCCTGGATTGTTTTCCGGTCGAAACTCCAAAACTTGTCAGTGGCTTAAACTTAAATTCTGAAAACTGTTTTGTTTTCTGCCCCTGCATCTCAGAACAAGCTGCTTTTTTTCTTTTTTGTTCAGCAGTTCAGGTGTGTTCTTCCTTTGCCTTTTGTTCTCATCTGGTTTGTGTTTATTTGTAAAATTACACCTGTGTATATAAATATGTTTTCATGGATTTTGCGTCTGATTTTGAACGAGTATCCATTTAAACAATGACTGAATACTGTTTAGCGTTATTGAAGGGAATAAAGCTCCAACCCTTGAATTGAGCAGAACATTTGAGAAGAAATGGAATAAAAAATGAGAAAACTTGGTTTGAGATTTTGTTCGGTGAACCATATGCTATTTTGTTTGTTTTTCTTTTTTTGTGGAGGAGAGGGAGGGTGTTGAACTTCAAATAATTAAAATCAGAGCTAGTGTGAAGTGAATGTTATTCCTAATTAGTGTATTAAAATCATGTGGTAAATGGGATAGGTGAGTATAGACAATCTTTTTTGGCTTCAAATCTTATTTATAAAATAAATATTCAGTGTGATGCATTTACTAAAAATCACCAAGAAGAAAAAGTTGTTTAAGTTGCCTACTGCAAATTTGATTTGGCATGTAAATTTCATAGAAACCTCATCAATAAAAAAGAAAAAAAAAAAAGAGGAAAAAGGAAAATCAGTTGCAAATTTTGCTATAGGAGAGGCTGTACCTGTTCTTATCTCTATAACCAAAGGCCATGCTTTTCTTTTTATCTTGATTGGAAGATAAAGAAGAAAAAGTTTGATTAGCACAAGTTTAGTTGGTAATCTTTTTTATTATAACTTGATTCAGTTGTTCTATTAGGTTAATAATTGGTTAAATCACATGGCAGATTTGAAACATCATGGATCATAATCTTTATGATGAGTTTGGAAACTACAATGGTCCTGAAATTGAGTCAGAACAAGAGAGTGATGGAGAGGAAGAAGATGAACAACTTCCAGACAAACCCCATGAAAATGAGGAAGCATCTGATGGTAAGGAGGCAATTGATGCTTCCAATGGATGGGTTACTACCGCTAATGATGTTGATATGGATAATCAGATCGTGCTTGCTGAGGACAAGAAGTATTACCCAACTGCAGAAGAGGTTTATGGTGAAGATGTTGATACATTGGTTATGGATGAAGATGAGCAGCCCCTTGAACAACCTATAATTAAATCTGTTAGGAACATTAAGCCTGAGGTTGGGGTTAAGGATTCCTCAACCTATTTGTCCAGCCAGTTTCTTGTTGGTCTCATGTCAAATCCCTCTTTGGTTCCTAATTGTTGCCCACTTACAACATGGGAAGACATTGTTCATGGATATGTTGGTTGAGCAAACACGTCATATGCTAACTTTCAATACAAATTGTGAGAAGCATATGAGGTACACAGATACAAGGATTGATGAGCAACAAAGAAGGATATCCATTAAGGCAGTTCCAATGTCACCTGTTCTTGAAGATAGCAATTCAAAATCATACCTATGTGACATCATGGATATCCCTGGTCATGTCAACTTCTCTGATGAAATGACTGCTGGGTTTGCTGATGGTGCTGTGTTAATTGTGGATGCAGCTGAAGGAGTGATGGTAAGTAACTTTTTTGAGTAAAAAATTTGATAAATTTACGCCACAGATAACCTAACCTGATTGTGCTTCAGTTTTGCCTATACTTCTGCAGATAAATGAACTCATTATGCTTATATATGAATTTCCATGAGGTAAGGGTACTTGTGTGGAGATGAACTTTGAGATGTTTTAGTTTATGATCAGGTTGATTACAGTGTCAAGGCAATAAATTAGTTTGTTTAATTCTTGATATGTTATTTCAATGATATTGTTGTGGTTTTATGAAATGTTTTCTTAGTATGGTAATTCTGGTATTCTGATTTCTGAATGTGCATGTAAATACAGAGATGGCCATATGTCATGCAATCCAGGAGCACCTGCCTATTGTAGTTGTGATCAATAAGGTAACCTCTGTGAACTGAAGCTGCCTCCTCTCTTTTGATCCTTCCAATTTAACTCTAATATCCTATTGTTCCTTGTTTTATTTTGTGTTTAAGGTTGATAGGCTGATAGCATAACTTAAGTTGCTTCCAAAGGATGCTTACCATAAGCTTGGGCATACTATAGAAGTCATCAATAACCATATAACAGCCGTCTCTTCAACTGCTGGAAATGTCCAAGTTCTAAATCCTGGAAATGTTTGTTTGCAAGTGCTACGGGAGGATGGTCCTTTACTTTGCAATCATTTGCTAAACTGTATCTCAAACTCCATGGCATCTGATTTGATGCTGACAAATTTGCAACTCGTCTTGGGGAGATGTTTATTATCATCCAGATATGATGGCTTTTAAGAAGAAACCCTCTGCAAGTGGAGGGGAAATATCATTTGTCCAATTTGTGTTGGAGCCCCCCTACAGTGATTGGAGAACATAAGAAGAGTATTGGGGCTACTCTAGCCAAGCTTGGTGTCATACTTCCCAAAGCAGCTTATAAATTAAATTTTCAGTCTTTGCTAAGGCTGGGGTGTAGCAGTGTTTTTGGTTCAGCTTCAGGCTTCACTGATATGCTGGTTCAGCCTATACCTTCTGCTAAGAATGCTGCAGCTAAAAAGGTGGATCATATATATCTAGGGCCCAATGATTCTATGATTTACAAGGCCATGGTAAATTGTAATACTTCTGGCCCCTTAATTGCTAACGTGACCAAACTATATCCCAAGTCTGATAGCAGTTCCTTATAGTGGTAAAATTATGACAGGGCAGTCTGTAAAAGTATTGGGAGAGGGCTACTCACCTGATGACAAGGAGGACATGACTGAAAGAAGTGACCAAACTATGGGTTTATCAAGCTAGGTATAGATTACACATAAGCATGGCACCTCCTGGCTCATGGGTTCTCATCAAAGGCATGGATGCTTCAATAAGGAAAACTGCAACTCTTTGTAATGTGATAATTACAAAGATGTTTACATATTCCAGCCTCTGCAGTTTAACACTCTTCCAGTGGTGAAAACAGCTACTGAGCCTCTAACTCCAAGTTAGTAGCCAAAAATGATGGAGGGCCTATGGAAGATCAGTAAAAGTTACCCTCTAGCTATTACTAAAGTTGAGTAGTTTGGAAAGCACAAAATTCTTGGTACTGGAGGGATATATTTGGATTCTGTGATGAAGGACCTTAGGGAACTTTACTCTGAAGTAGAAGTCAAGGTATGGATTACTCATATCTCATTGTTTTATGTATTTTTAGTTTATTTCTTTCCTGCGTTTTTCCCCTCATTCTCTCTGCCTATGATATTCTATTTTTTGGCTGTTTTTGCATTGATGGGTATGAATCCATTTGTTCTAATGCTTCATTCAAATTTAGGTAGCAGATCCTGTTGTCTCATTTTCTGAAATTGTTGTAGAGTCCTCATCAATGAAATGTTTCGATGGAACACCCAACAAGAAGAATAAAGTAACCATGGTAAGGACTGAGGAAGCCATCTGATTTTATTTTATGTCAGTGCCATTGAGAATCTCTCTCTACGTGCACCAAAGGGTTGATAATTAACTTAGTTTATGTTTCAGATACAAACCCCAATTGACTGTCTCTCTGCAATATATATAGTGTTATCTCCCAGATGTGGACATGTTACAGCAGACATTCCTCGGGCTGGTACTCCCGCTTATATTGTGAAGGTTTGATGGCTCAGCTTTGCATACATCTACAGATGATCATCATAGAAAATATTTCCATTAGTCATTGCTTTATGGACTACTGGGAGAAAAATTGCTGAGGACTGTATGCTAAAACACTTTAGAAGCATAAGAGGGTGTTTGAGAAATCACAAAGCTGGGCTAGCTGTGAATAGTGAGCAGATTTTTAAAACTTTTTGCTCTCGTTTGATAATTATTTACATGGTTCAAAATAGTAGTTGTTTGCCCTGGAGTTGGGATGGGAAAGTTGCACTTTTGGTTTGAGGATTAATCAGAACCAGACTGAATTAGTTCTTTGCGTTTGTAAAAACTCTCATGTAAATATTCTTTTCAATGGGGAGTTGATTTAAATATCCTGTAGCTCTTCTCTTGCTATCATTAATTTTTCCCTCTTGTTGGTGCAAATTCTTTGTGATCATTGGGTTATTTTCTACCTTTTTTCCTATTGCATTTCAGGCATTTTTACCTGTAATAGTGTCATTTTGAGATGGACCTGAGATACCATACCCAAAGGTAAGCATTTTGCCTCTCAGTGTTGGATCATTGGGCTGTAGTCCGTGGAGACAAGATCATAGTTCTGCAACCACTTGAGCCATCTGGCTCCATGCTCGTGAAGATCCTCTCTCTTACTCTCTATTGCTTTCTCCTTATGTCTCTTTCTATCAATTATATAGTGATAACAAATAAGTATTCATTCTCTTAAAAAATTTAGCATGGATGATGCCTTACTATTTTTCCTTGAGCTTCATGTTAACAGCACTGAAAGATTGATGAAAATCCACAGTTGGTAATATTTTTTATTGGAATTCTATATCCCAGGAAATGAGTGAAGATATGAGTGCAAACAAGTTCTTTGATGAGGCTATGGTGGTGGAGCTGGCTCAGCAAGCAGCTGATATTCATCAACAAATGATATTAGGTTCCTATATGGTTGCTAAGGCCATGGAATGCAGCTTGCTTAAGGGTGTTGCAGGCAGTTTTATCCTGATTTCATTCTATCCAACCTAGATGTGAAATGGCCCATGTAAAGATGCCCAATCTTGAGCTGCTAACATAGAACACGGCTAACCAAAAAGAAGGATGTGAAAGGACAAAAATTTTGAATTTTATGTAGTTGTTTATCATCTGTTGTCTAAATATATGCATATTACAGCAAAATTTACATGTGTTTTCAGTGGTATTGACTCCCTGTATGCATATATGAGCCACTTTAACTCAAAAGGTGAAACCGTGTCTTTTTTTATGCTTATAGTTTCTATTTTCTTTGCGAGTTTGTTCTTGATTCATGTTGTGGAAACTAAGATTAAAGATTAACAGAATAAGGAATCATGGCTTTTGAACAACACTACTACACATTGATAGATAGAGAATGTTCTGTATCTCATTAGAAAAGTTTTCCATAGAGAAAGAAATAGAGGCAGAGATTTCTCAGGTGATGGATACACTTGCATGCGTATTTTGTATCTCATTATTTACTCACAATCCCAGATGGTTTTCAGTTGGCTTGTACCAGTATAAAATACTAATATTATTTCTGGGCATTCTTCTTTGAGGCCTAGTCATACCTAGCCAAGGAATACCAGGGAAATAAGATGCACAAATTGATGTTCTTATGATCCCATATGTTTTAATTTCCATTGGAATAAACATTAAAGAAGAAAATTCTGGCAAATTCCTTCGCCAGCTCATCCTTGTGATCATTAAAAATAGAAATCATGAGGGCAAAAGGCATAGAAAAAAGTTCAATGTCATAAATAATGACAGCATTTGTTCATGCTTTCGATTCTTATTTACCTGCAATTCCATTTGCTTGAAAACTGAATGAATCAACAGCGATAACTGACAGGAAAAAATTCAGTTTCTATTTCCGGAGGGATTTTATATACACACGCAAGACTCTAGAGTAAAAGCTAGTGTAGCTATTTACCATTATTGACTAGTTTATTGTACAGGGAAGGAAATAAAATCTTTTTGGAACTCAGTATTGGAGTATTATCCTTGTAATAGACATTTGAGGCTCTGAAGTCCCTCAGCAGAAATGCTCCTTCTAACTCTTCCCCTTTCTACTGCCACTTTTGGTGGTGGCTCCAAGTGAAAGCTTATCACAACAACTGTCAAATTGTCTGTCGCCCCGCGTTTTGTTGCTTCCTCTACTATTTCTTTACAACACAATTTCACATCATTGTGCTCTCGAAGTCTTCTCCGAGCAAAGGAAACTGAATTTTGGCTGGAAAACACATCCCATATTCCATCACTTCCGATGATCAAAAACTCGTCATCCTTGGTTAGTGTAACCAATTTAAGTTCTGGTTCAGCACTCAAGGGACCACCTCTATCGCTCTTCACCTTCATCCCTTCGAGGTGCCAGTCACCTAATGCCCGACTGACACCTAACTGGCCATTCAGATAACCATCTTCAACATATCCCCCCAGGTACTCAATCCGGGTCCTTTCATTAACACAGCAAGGCCTATGGTCCTCTGACATTTCTATAGCTGTTCCACGCCGTGACAATACAGCCCGGCAGTCACCAGCATTTGCCACAAGCAAAGACCTGTCCAAGATAAAGGCAGATAATCAGGAAAATATGGTAATACTTTTCAGGCTTTACTATTGTTTCACTTTCCCAAACTCATCAAGCTATACAATCACTAATAACTTCCATATTATCACCTTTTGTTTCTCCCGTGTATTTTCTTCATTTGTGCACCTACAGCTCATTTTGTAACAAACCACACCTTCAGACAGCCATTATTACCTCTTAACTTTCAGGACTGTTATTTAGGTTGGGATGGACCAGAAAGTCCCATTTGAAATAGCAAAAAAGGTATGGAATGAGCTGCAAATTCCTAAAACAACCAAGGAAATGTGATGGCTAACCAGCAGTAAAGGATGGAATGTATTTACCTCCCAAATATCATTGCGGTAAGTGCAGTTGTGCCAGAAGAAAAGGAAGACTCACGGGAGCAAGTCTCTGCAAAAGCTGCATCAGTCTTAATGAACGACCTTGCGACCACTTTCTCAAGTTCTAATGGGAAATCTGCATCCTCAACAATAAATCTTGGCAAATGATCCCGGACAAAATGAGCTGCACTCTTTCCCCCATGCCCATCAAATACCTGTTGTTTCAAAGCAATAACTATTACAAATTGTAAAACTAAAAATGAAAAATCCTTATTATTATTCCCTGTATGTGCATATTATGTTTTCTAAATATTTTATGCAATGTAATTACAGCAAGTCTATTCTGCTCAAGTACTGTTTGGGTCACAAACTTCAAGTAATTGCATATTATTTTTCCTTTGAATTTTATGGGTTGGGGAAAGCCCAGATCACAATTGCTTATGCTAAGGGGTATGTATCCAACCACTGGCTACAAGCAACAACTTCAAGTAAAGCCATGTTCCTAAGAAGTTAATCTGTCTTGAAAGTTCATTAATTAGAAAGGTGCAAGACCAATATTCCTAAAAAGTTGCCACCCTAGAATTAATTGGCTGAGAATTAGGAATCTTGCCATTAATTTAGAAGTAATTCACTTGTGAAAATGAAATTCTTGTGCAATACATAAATTTTTATTAGCTATTATAAAGCACAGAAATAAGATTATAGGCAGAAGACTTACACCATAGAAAGAAACAGATTCCTCCCTAAGTAAATTGTAACCAAATTTCTTTGCCAAGTCACTAATGCAAATGTGTGTGTCCTCCATATAAAGCCGACCACCAATGTCAGACCATTCTCCTGACCGAAGGACAGGAATAAAACTTGTTGCAAGATTCTGTTTCCTCTCCAGAGTCACTCGATCCTCACAGATGCTTTCTAGCTGAGTGGCCACAATGATATGAAATTAATTAAGACAAAGGGCAATAAATAACTCAGAAAAGTAATCTAAAGTCACAGATAGACTAGAACTTCCCATATACAAGAATCACATATGTAAATATTGATTTAATAACAAGCATTTCCCACGAGTAAGAATCAATGCTAAAAGTGTGTATTTGGCCATTATATTAGGGAGGCACATGCTTTTCTAAAGCCATAGTGAGGAGACAATTTATAGATAAAGACTAAAGAATCAAGTAAGACAATATGCATAGCATGGCACCAGTTCCCCCGGAAAGAGCAAGTGCTTTAAGATTATAACACTTAAGACCTTCACATCTAAGAGAACTGGATACTAGAAAATTCTCCATCACCTAATCCACATTTTTCCTTAACCCTACATGTATCATATTTAAAGTCATATTAATTAGGATCCTAAGATAGGAGAGTTATATCAGGCAAACACACTACGTGAAACCTCAACTAATTTTCACAATATATTTGAGAGTTATTACCAAGATAATGTTTTAGAAATAAGTTTTGTCTGGCAACCAATTTCCACCCAAATATTCTATCCTTGTTCATTTGGCTTTCTTTGGTGAAATTCATAGTATCCAAGCCAAACATAACTCAAAATCCAGGAAGCAACAAATAAGATATTTGAAAGGAATGATTAGAAAACGGCTCAAGTCAATAACTATACTATTATTACAGTACTGGAAAAATCGAGACTACAACTACTGGAACATGGAATTCCAACTTTTTTATGAACACCATTTTTGCTTTTCCTTTAGAGATGTAAAAGAATAGCAACAATGACTTTTCAACATTCCTGAATTCAAAAAGGAATTGAAGTATACAAGTGTCAGTGTCACTGTCACCGAAGTAAGCAAGTTTGATTTAATTGGCTAAAGGTTCATCATTACATTTCTGATAATCAAAAGCATATAAAATATAGGATCAATGATTAAGAATCAACAGAAAAGATGTGATAAAGACAAAAAGAAGGTAACACCAGGAAACCTTATCAAGGTTACTGTGATAGCATTCCTGTCGTTTAATTAGTACCAAAAGTCTACACGCTAATTTGTTGACCATACAAAGCAGGCAAAAAGACTTTTCAGCAGTTTCTGAACTTTCCAACCAGCAATACAACATATTTCTAAAGAATTCAATAGCAGAAGGTGGAGAAAAAAAAAAGTTTTTAGTTTAAAGAAGGCCAAAATAAACAGACCAATCTTAGGAGTTTTTCTGACCAAAAAAAATAAATTCCATGACCAAAAAAGAACTAGAAAAACAATAGAACTGAACTCCAACTCAACTCAACTCAACTAAGTCTTTATCCTAAAAATTTGGGGTTGGCTATATGGATTCGCTTTCTCCACTCTAAACTATTTTGGGTTAAATCCTTAGAAATTTGTAATGCTTCTAGGTCATATTGTACTACTCTCCTCCAAGTCTGTTTAGGTCTACCCTTTCTTTTCTTTCTATCCTCTAACCTAATGTGCACTACTTGTCTAACTGAAGCCTCTATATGTCTACGCTTCACATGACCAAACCACCTCAATCTTCCTTCTCTCAACTTATACTCAATTGGCACCACTTCTACCTTTTCTCTAATCCTCTCATTATGGACTTTATCTAATCTAGTATGGCCATTCATCCACCTTAACATTCTCATTTCTGCAACTCTTATCTTAGACACATACGACTTTTTCAGTGCCCAACACTCACTACCATATAACATAGCTGGTCGTATGGCTGTACAGTAGAATTTTCCTTTCAACTTATTAGAAATCTTGCGATCACATAAAACTCCTGTGGCATGTCTCCACTTCAACCATCCGGCTTTAATCCTATGACTAACATCCTCCTCACATCCCCCATCTACTTGAAGGACTGAGCCGAGGTATTTAAAGTGATTTTTTTGGGACAGTACCACTCCATCCAAACTAATATCACCAGTTTGGCCTTCACTGAACTTGCAATGCATGTATTCTGTCTTCGTTCTACTTAACTTAAAGCCCTTTGACTCTAAAGTACATCTCCAAAGCTCTAGCTTTCTATTGACTCCTTCTCGCGTCTCATCTATCAGAACTATATCATCCGTAAACATCATGCACCAAGGGATACTCTCTTGTATATGTTTTGTCAATTCATCTAAAACTAATGTAAAAAGGTAAGGGCTTATAGCTGATCCTTGGTGTAATCCAACTAGGATCGGAAAATCTCTTGTGTCCCCTCCCACTGTACGCACAATAGTAGTTGCTCCTTCATACATATCTTTTAACACTCGTATGTACCTAATAGATAACCTCTTTTGTTCTAACACTCTCCATAAGACATCTTTTGGAACACTATCATAAGCCTTCTCCAAATCAAAGATCTTTCTTCACATCTCTATATTTCTCCATCAAGCTTCTAATGAGAAAGATCACTTCCATAGTTGAACGACCGGGCATGAAGCCAAATTGATTGAGAAAGATAAAAGTATCATGACGTAGTCGATGCTCCACAACTTCATAGTATGACTCATAAGTTTAATCCCCTATAATTTGAGCAACTTTGTATGTCTCCTTTATTTTTAAAAATAGGTACTCGTCCTCCATTTATCAGGCATGATACTGAACACCAGTGAAGGAATTAAAATTGGAATGCATGTAGTTACTATAGAAAGCAATAACTAAAGAAAGAAAGAAATTACTAAAGAAAGCATTACTCATCATAAACAAAGAAATATTGAAATTAAAGAAAATTCATAGCTGATTGAGACAAAAATCTCGAATTCTTGGGAGAAAGCAATAATTGTATTTACATATGGCCAATATGCTCGCCATAGCCATACGGATAAAACAGAAAGAAATTCATAATTGCGCAAGCAACTAAAGTCAAAACCTTCCACAGCAACATCAACAGAAATAGGGAAAGCATAGATATCAGAAATCAACAATAGAAATCATCAATGACTTCAAAAACAAGCATACATGTTCTCTAATCAAATTGGTCATCAAAAGAAGTTTACATCACCAAATAAAATTAAGAAAAAAAAAACTTGGGACATAATGCGAACAGAGAAAGAAGCCAAATTCATACAGGAAAAGAGCTGCAGACACTGATCCCATCACTGGAGCTAATCAAGGAAGAGTCTTTATCCCAATTATCCATCTTGTCATGCAAGGCCTCACAATGCAAAGGCCAAGACTGCTTCTTGTTGATGTTGGTATTGCCGAGGCTTTCCACTTCTTGGTTAACCTGCTTAGCATCCTTAACACACATGATTATGATGTTGATAAATAATAAGAAAGAAAAGGCAAAGGCTTTTAGACTCTTTAGCAGCAACTCCTTTTTGTTTATGGGAATCCAAAGTGAGAAGAAAAGGGGAAAATAGAGGGAGAGGGAGGGGGGGTGGAAGAGAGAGAGAGAATCAGAGAAAATAGTGACTCAGAGAGAAGATTCTGGGAATATAATGGGATAGATGGTGTATAGAAGGTGCAGTAGAAGAAAAAGAGCCGCTAAATTCCATATTTTTCTAAAGGAAGCGCGGCTGAAAATCAGTTGGTTGTGTATTATTTATGTTCTGTTATTTCTTTGATTTTTCTTTTTGTTATTATTTTCCTTCGCAAATGTTGCTGGAATATGTCTCCTCTCTGTTATGTCTTGTCTTCTTTTTCCCTTTTTTTTTCTTATTTTATTTTTTTAAGGAATTATATATATATTTTTAAGAATTTTAAGGACTTGTTATGTCTTGTTACATTTGCATATTATTATTATTATTATTAAAAAAAATTCAAATTAATTTAAATATATACTCTGATGTCCATTATTTCATGATTAAATTTGAATTTCATTTATATAAGTGCAATTAAATTTGAAATTTTATAAATTAATTGTGTGGCCAATTTAAAGTTCTTAAAAGATAAATTATAATAAAAAAAATTCATAATTTTATAATAAAGGAATAAAGTATATATTATCAAAATTTTTGATCTTTTTTTTTACTGACACTTGAATTTATAATGAAAAATCAATAATTTGGTGCTATTTTAAATATTGGGTAGTTGATAAAACAATATATTTAATCAAAATAATTCATGAAGTCAACAAATCTTTCCTTAATTATAAATCAACATAGTATTATCATAACTAAAAGAAATTGATTATTTTTGAGATAGAAGTTAAAAAAAAAAAGAAAATAAAATGAAAAGAATAAATAAAATTATAAATGGAAAATTTTATTTACTTTATTGCTTTATGAAATAATAATTTTATGTTGTATAAAAAAGATAAAATAAACTTTTTTTTCTTAAAAAAAAAGTTTAAGAGTAGGAGAAGTGTTATCATTTTAGGGTATGGCACAGTTTATAGATCATTAGGAATTTATAATCGAACTTACATATCATTCACTTATAAAAAATTTCAATGGCAATCACGAAGTTTACCAAGCTCAAATCCCAACCGGCTCCTAACCTCCAATTTTATCTAAAACAGAACCGCTAACATGGCCAAGAGAGTGACCCAATAAAACTCGTTGGCCTCCCGATCTCCTATATTGTTAGGGTATAGCCTTCAACCAAAAAGGAAAGGCTTTAAAATCTTAGAGATTGATATTTGCTACAATACTTAAATCTCTCTCACCAAGCAACAACGGCTTCTAGAGCCAGAATACTTGTAAACCTAAGTAGAGAGTTTCAATAAATCTGGCTCTCTTAAAACCTAATTTTATGCATGTCTCCCTCACTGTGAAGCTCTAAGATCAGTAGACCAAAAACCCAAAATAATACTATCAACAAAGTAGGGATGGTAATTGTTTTCGAGCTCCATCTAACTTGCTTCGAATCCGATCAATTTTTCTTTATCCTACCTCGATCCTAATATTATGTGAGGTAAAATAAAAAGAAAATCTCCCCACCCCGAATCCTATCTATACAATAATATATTAGTTTTTATTAAAAAATAATTTATTTCTATATATTCATGTATTTAAACAATATAATTTTAATAAAAAAATATACATATATTATTAAGATTATGTTTAAAACTTATATTTTTTTAATTTATAATTTATTTTTTAATAAATAAATTTATTATGTAATAATTAATTAAATGAAAAAATAAAAAGAAAAGTTCCACGGGAAAACATGTGGTGAGAAAGTCCTTACCTCGACTCTAAGCTATCATGGGGCGAGGACGAGGGAGCAATCCTTACCCTTAACCCGCTTTGTTGCATTTTGCAACTAATCTAGGATGAGGAAAGAATTCAAATTTTGATTGGAGCAAAAAGCCTTTTCTTACTTAAAAAAAAATCATCGATCAAAAAGCTCGATTAATTCGAGAAAATTAAGACATTTCTATAAAGAAGTTGAGAAAAAAATTTTCTCCTTGTAAAGTTAGAGAGAGAAACTTTATAGAAAATATTGTATTGATGTTAATTATTCAAATTTGATATGATGACATTATTGTACATTCTCTTCGTGATTACGCGTATGGCGTACTACTATACATGAATATATAGATTGAATTCTTAATCGCTGAATCAATCTTTCACAAACGAAATAAACATTTTTTTTTTTACCTATAAGATAGTATAAGTTTTCATGTAAATTAGTGAATAATTAACAAAGTCATTTTTAAAAAAGGAAAAAAAAATCATTTTTAAGTTTTATGAATAAATCATAATCCAAATATCACTAGGAAAAAAACATTTTACCTATTTTTCTAATTTTTGTAAAAAATATTATCAAAAATTAAAACTTTAATCTCATATATTAATTAAATAATAGATATTAGACATTAGATTAGTAACACAATAATTTTTATTTTCTTCTTCCTATTATTTCTCTAACTACTCATAATTGAAAATACCATCATTAAATAAATTGTATATTCTACAGTTACTTTATTTATAATAAAGTAAGATTACTTTATTATAGAAAATAAGATATTTTAATAAAATTTTAAAATTTATCTCATTAAATTTTTATAAAATAATTAATTATAAAAAATTTATTAATTTAAAAAAATATAAAATTTCTTTAATATCTTAAGTTATCATATTTTACATAACATCTTAAATTTTAATTATGAAATACTAGATGAACATACCTCATCGATGATATTTTTAAACATTACTAAAAATTATTATATGTTAATGAAGAAATTTTTATTTTTTAAATTAATAAAATTTTTATAATTAACTACTTTAAAAGAAAATATTATTTTATAAAAATTTAATAAAATGATTTATATATTTATATTAAATCAAATTATTTTTTACACATTTAACCATGGAAGTCCCCTAAACAAATTTGCGGTCCACAACTGACAACTGCAACCATGTTGACTTTGTAAAGATTGCTTTTAATCTACACCGTTGGATCAACGTTTAAATATATTTGTAATTTGGAAAACGTGTAGCAAATGATTTGAATGTTTATTTAAGGTTTAAAAATGATTCTTTTTAAATTTCATTAATTCATTTTCCTAGACATAGATTTTCAAATTTAGAATAACAATTCAAAAAAATAATAATAGTTAATATCAAGCAGCCCGTACTAATTCAGTTGTTTTACTTTTCACTTTTCGATTCCCCTATTTGGGGAACTAAAATTTTACAAGAATTTATTTTAACTAATTTTTATTTTTGTTAATTATCATTTTTTAAAATATAATAAGTAAAAAATTTAATTCTTTTTAATTTAAAAATATTTTTATTTTAAAATAAATAAAAATTATGTCAAAAATAATATTATCATGTGAGAATTGAATTTAATTCTTTAATTTTTTTCAAGCGAAACCACAAACATCTCACTTCCAGAAGAAGTGTCAAAATTATATTTTGATTTGAGAATGAAACAAAAATCTTAATTAATCTCTTCTAATCCAATACTCAAAATTTTTCTTTGAGAATTGAATTATAATATTAGAAATTTAGCATAAAAGTAGACATTATTTTCATTCTATAAAGGTTTTATAAAAAAAATTAAATTCCTTATATATCAAATAAGAAAATACCAATTTATTGGGCATTGGCATTATTACAGTAGAATTAAGCACAATCCTGGAATTTTCCTCTTCAAATCCATTCATTTGTCTACTTGTTTATTTAAATCTACAATGAAATTTCCTTAACAGCTTCATCAAAAGTGAAAAATAAAAGGTATTTTGCTCAAAAGTAATCTTTTCAAACATGTCTCACCACAATCTTTTCACAAGAGGAAGCTTCTCATGTGCAAAATAGATAAGGTTAACTTCAAAGAAATAGATAAGGTTATAAGACAATAAGATGTATTAATTATTAACAGTTCCATCCCCAAAGTACAGTAATAAATAAAACAAAGAAATGTTGCATTTAATAATTAATATTATTTGACAACTGGAATGGGGATGGAATCTCAATTAGTATCATAATGAATTACATTCTAAATTAATTAACAATTACAGGCATACTTTAAAAAAAAATTAAAAATTACAGGCGTGCTATTTACAAGATTCTATCTCAAATTCATTTAAGATACTGTCAGGAAAGTCAATTCACCTGTTAAATGTGCAAATTTAAGCATAAAACTCTTCTTATTTTCAAGTATAGAACTCATTAGATTTGTTGAAATTTGCAGGCCTCACAAAATTTCAAATCTTGATGGATTTAATGTTGAAAATTTAGAGTGTTTGAATTAATTTATAAATTAATTAAATATATATAAATAAAAAATTATAAATATATTTTTTATAAAATAAGTAAAATATATTTCATTTAATTTATAAATTAAAAAATTATTTAAAATAAATAAGTTGTAAAATATTAATTACTTTTCTTTATTTATTTTAAAATTACTTTTTAACTATATTAACTTAATAATTTTTTTACACAATATTTTCCTTATTTTAACACTCTGAGAATATAACATATCATTTTTAATTATTTTAATAAATTAAATTACTTGTAAACACTTAAATTATTTAAAAATAATTTTATCAAACATAAAATTACTTTCTTAAATTAATTTATAAATTAACAAATACATTTTAAACTAAAAAGTTAAAAATAGCCAAATAATACCTTCTTTATACCTCATTAATAATCCACGATTATCATTTCAAATTATCAGCCTTACTTCTAAAAATCTAACTACAGATTTATGTACCGCCCATCCCTCGGGCTCAGGGCAAAACCTAACATATATAACATTGCCAAACCACTGGCCCTGTGATTACACATGTTGTAGCTCTAATATCATATCATCTTAAAATATCAGAGAGAGAGAGAGAGAGAGAGAGAGAGATAGTAAATGATATGCAGGGAATAACGTCCGCTTCATATCCTAAAATGTCAAACTGGAATTGACTACCACCCAAACACATGGCAACTGGAAGCTGACATTGCTGCTTCCAGTCCAAGCAACATTGTACAATGGAACCCAAGCCCCAATTCTCGCCAATTTTTATTAGATAATATAGGCTGCAAAAGTCCACTGCCACTGTCACCATTCGTCCTTTCATCACCCACTTCACCATAACAATCTCATGGATCATTCAAGCGAAGTAGGTGCCAGTACCTAAAATACCCAGCAAATGTTTGGAATATAAATCCCATCCTGAAGAGAAAATGACCTAACAATTCATCGACGCATCGGTGTGGAGAAACAAAATGTTTACTAAGCCTAATATGAGAAGAACAAGAAATAAGAATCCTAATTGAGTCACTGGAATTCATCAAGTTCTAATCAATCATTTACAAACATAGAATGCATTTCTATAACTCATTTGAAAATAAATTTAAAAATAATTTAAAATGTAAAATTCAATTAAATTTCATACAATCAATATTTAGTATGATTTCATAATTTAAATTCATTTATCCTTTTCTTGTATTTACTATAAAATTAACAAAAAAAATCAATTCATATATATATATATATATATATATGTCTGTGTGTGTAAGCGCATGTGCCTAGTTAACATCATAAATAATGTCACAAGTGCATAATAATAAAGAATGGTAGGAGTAAGAGAGGGGAAGAGAAAGGTAACATAGAATGCGAGGCGGAGAGAGAGAAAGGTAAGATAGAAAGAGGGGTGAAAAGAGAGGAAGTGGAGGTGTGCAGGAATACATGGACATTTTAATCCAAAAAAATGTTTTCTAGAATTCCATCAAATTCCTATTTGATGGAGCCAATTCCATGAAATTGAATTTCTAGAGTTGAAATCTTTTTTCCTAGGGCCTAGTGAATGTCGCTGGCCCTTCTCCTATAGATGTACTAGGGTTGGAGCCGGTGAGCCTTGTGTCTGAGGTGCACCTCTAATAACTATGTTTAAAAGTGCCTTGATTTGATCAAGCATACATTACAATAATCTGATTACAAAGCATAACTTGACTAAATAACAACTCAACTTACGCTTGCTAAATCTCTACGCATCCCCAAATCAAGCAGTAGAGAAATCTAAATGCAGTATATGGTTTCACCATACATATGAAAAAACCAAATACTTTCACAGGAAGCTATTTTTCACAACAGAACGTGAAGTATGCAATGCACATCTAATAAGATGGCAAATCAGGCAATAAGAATCCCAAGTAAAGAGCCTAACGAAAATGTGTGACTTAATCACAATTTCTGATGCCAAATTAACAGCTGATAATGAAGAAAAGATGTTGGATTTACTCCCATGGAATCAACAACAAACTACGAAATCATACCACAAAGCCATGATTCAACAACAAATTGCTGGAAAATCATATGCATTTGCACCATATATTACTATGGAAAGACAAGACGAGATAAAAGACTACTTGTTTATTCCACCTGCAGATGCATTCAACACTAAGTAGCAGATAATTTAGACTCCATTTCAGCTACTAAAATTTAACATCCACAAATACGAGCACCCAGAAGTGATGCATATACATATAAATGAAAGTATAATAACCGAACCTTCAATTGCTTCTCTGGGAGTCTTGAAACCCAATCCAATGGATTTCCAGAATCGATTTCCACCTTTGCCAGGCCTCTTTCCCTTCCCAGATTTCTTCGAACTGCGAAAATTGGTTCCAAAAACAGAAAAGAAAATAAAAACAAAACAAAAGAACCCACATTAAAAAAAAGAAGATTTTCTTTTATCTTATTTTACCATAGAAACACTTTAGGTTGCTTCAGAAAAGCCTTCTCAGTCTGCAACAAAGAATAAACAGAGACGACAATAAGACCCAAAACGTTGCGTTTTAAACAAGACAGCGAAGCGATAGAGTAAAAGGATCTGAAGGGAACCTGCTCCGCCATGATTGAGAGCTGTTTCTCGAGGAAGCTGGTGTAGCTGAAGCCTGAAACTGCAGCAAGAGAGGCGCGAGTTACAGAAGGAGAGATTTTTCACTGGCAGGCTAACCCTAGATTTGGTGATGTGTAGCGAATGAAAATGGGCTTTAAATGAGCTAGGTATGGACCGGCCTTTGTGCCAGGTCCGATTCGGTCAACCTAATTTTATTTATTTTTTTTCTTTTAAGAATGGTAACCATACAAGGGAATGAATATGCCGATTAAAGTCACCCTAGCTCTATCTTGAATCTAATTAATATTTATATTATTAAATTTATTTTAAATTTAATTAAAATTTATTTTTAATTATTTAAATTCATTTTAAATTTGATTATTATTATTATTTAAATAATATTTGGACCCATTTAATTATATATTTTTTAATTAATAATTTACATAAAAAATAATTTTAATTAATAATTTATATTTTAAAATTTTAATAGTTCTATAAATTATTTAAATTATATTTATTTAAAATATAATATATATAAAAAATATAAATATTAAGAAAAATTATTTTATATTTAATTAATTATGTATATAAAGAATTTGGGTAATGAATACCTAATATGTCAAACTCAAATCCAACCTAAACTTATCACGGGTATTATTCTTTAAACTCGAACTTGTTCCAAACTCATCCTATTATGATCAATTAGGTTGATTATCTACAAATGCTCAACTTGTTGCCATTTCTAATAGCAATAAGTTTGGTTGGGAATCTCTCCCTCATCCCGCCCCATAGGATTTTAGGCCCAAGATAGGAATTTCCCCTTTGGAGAGTGGGGCGGGATAGATTTCTCCACGAAGGCCTTTTTTTTTAATTTTTCATTTTAATGTATTATTATATAATATAAGTTTATTTATTAAAAATAAATTATAATTTAGAATATAAATTTTTAATGTAATCTTAAAAATATGCCTATATTATTTGTTAAAATTATAACATTTAAATATATAATACATAGAATTAAATTATTTTTAATAAAAAATAATAATATATTATTATGCTGGTAGGTTACAAGGATTCAGAGTGGGAGACCTTCTACCGGTCTCCCTCACACAATATTAAAGACGGGACGGGATCAAAGAAAATTAATCAAATACAAAACAGATCATATCGAGTTGGAGAACCATTGCTATTCCTAATTTTTTACAGAATTAATTAGTTAAATATTAATTCTTAACTCCCTTTAATCTTATTCTTTAACTGACTTTAACATTATTTTATTAGTCAGATCTTTTAAAGGGATAACAGTTCAAAGGAATGAGAAGGTTGATAAGGGATGTAAATCAGCAAATCAGCACTTTGGAAGGAAGATCATGATCCATGACTTGGCTTACATCTTAAAAGGAAAAATCTGCAGCTGTCTGAATTGTGTTTTATATTGAAATTCAGAAAATGGCTCTTCAAGGAGTGAAAAATTTTAAACAATGCCATTTTGAAAAGACCCAGAGATGCAACTACCCTTTCGCGACAGACAAATTTTTGTGAAATGGTGCTCAAGATTTTTTTTTCCTTTCCTTTTTTTTCTTTTTTATGAAAAATTCTATTGTATACAAATTTAGTACATAAATTGGTAAAAATCCTACACCATTACATGAATACCTAAATTTTGGCTACCACCCTTTAATTTAGATTGGGTATCATTTCTCAATTTTAATTAATTAAATTAGATACTTAAATTTCAACTTAATGTATAAGAAAAATATAATTATTTAATAGATTAAGTATATCATCTAATTCCCAACTTTTATTTGAAAAATCACTTTGTTTGCCTACTTTTAATTACAGCCCATTTGACATCTGAATTTTATAAAAGTTTAACTATTTAACTATTGACCTTTACATAAAAGTCACTTGGCACCTTCACTTTATAAAGTGCATTCATGCGGTTTGCTAACTAATTAATAGTTACACTTTTATAAAATTCAAGTGTCAAATGGGATGCAACGAAAGGTGAAGGTGACAAGTGACTTTTCATATAAAGATGAGGAGTTAAATATTAACATTATTATAAAATTTAGGTGTCAAATGAAATGCAACTAAAAATCAAGCTGTCAAGTGACTTTTTAAATAAAGATTAAATGTCAAAAGATACTTTTTGCCTTATTTAATATAATAACTTTGCATGTTAACCTAGTGATTTGATATTACTTCGAGAAAACAAAGAAAATAACTTAAATACCCTCAAATTATCTAATCATTTATATTATAGCAGGCATGCAAATTTAAGATACACATACAAATTGCACAGTCACACATTATAGAAATAAAAAGAAAAATAACACAGGGTTTAATGTGATTTGACCGTAAGGTCTATGTTCACGAGCAAAATGAGAAAAAAATTCACTGTAATAAAAAAGTAAGATACAATCACTCAGAACTCTCAAACTCTAATCCCAATATGTTTCTCAAATATCTCACAACTCTACTGCAAAGGGCAGAATATTGCAATTGAGTCATAATGAGAAGCTTTCAGGCCTTGTCACAATTCGAGTATATGAAGATGTACTTAAAATTCAAGCCATATAAAAATAACAATTTGTTTTATCTATTGTCCCTCTCTTTTTTCTCTATCCTTGTCTCTCATCCTCTGTTCTCAAAAACATAATATTATGAAGCAAAGTTTTCATTTAAGAATTCTATATGGAATGACAAAATAATAAGAAAATGAGATACAATCAAATTAAGTCATTCAATTTTTTTAAAGTGGTTGGAAGAAATGGATTGATCATAAAAAGTGGAGGCATTTTATCCTTATTGGGTATATCACTAGCCACAAATCAAAATTGTTGTGCACCGCAGAAGCATGTAAACTGTAAAAAAATAAAATAAACACACAAAATATTAATATTTACGTGGTTCACTCTCTCAATATATGGCTATATCAATGGGCATACCATCTTTCACTATCAACAGTAATAAATAATTATTGCAACCCAAAACTATACTACCCATTAACCCAATTACACCTAAGAGATCACTCACTACTGTTAGAGTCCAAGTCCAATTGGAATTAGGAAGTATAATTAGTTTAGAAAATATAATTAGTTTAGGAAGTTTAATAGAATTTAAATTATGAAATTTAATAATTAGAGTCCTAAAAGGACTAGGTTTTAGTGGCCTATATATATGAATAGTTGGTTGGCCATTATATGAAATGTATTGCAGAGAGCCCACAAAGTGGAAAGGCGTGTTGAATTCCGTGAGTTTTGTTTGAGTGATTTTGAGGGTGAGAAAAATAATTAGTAGTTGTAATTATTTTTTCTTGATAGTGAATTTGTTGGTGGAGTAGGCTTACGCCGAACCACGTTAAATTTTGTATTCTTTATTTTGTGTGGGTCTGGTTTTTCACAACAAGTTGTATCAGAGCTGTGGTTTGATATGTCAAAGATGGTGAGCATAAAATTTGAGGTGGAGCCGTTCGATAGGAAAAATAATTTTAGTTTGTGGCAAAGCACCGTAAAGGATGTCCTTGTGCAACAAGGATTAATCAAAGTATTGAACGAGAAGCAATCAGCGATCATGAAAGATGATGATTGGGAGGAGCTTTAACAAAGGACTGTGAGTACGATTAGATTGACGTTAGCCCCAAATGTGAAGTACAATGTCTTAGAGGAGACTTCGCCAGCTATTTTGTGAAAAAAATTGAAGAGCCTATACATGTCAAAGTCACTCACAAATCGTTTATACTTGAAGAAGGGGTTATACCAACTCAAAATGGATGAAGGTACTGATATGAGATATCACCTTAATATTTTTAAAAAATTAATTATCCAATTGTCTAGTATTAATGTGAAGGTTGATGAAGAAGATAAAGCCCTCTTGCTTTTAACCTCTCTCCCACACTCTTATAAAAGCTTAGTGACAGCTCTAACAGTTGGGAAGGGGACTTTGAAGGTGGAGGAGGTTACCGCAGTTATCTTGGATGATGAGAAGTTTAAGAAGACAGGTAATAGTAATGAAGGTGGAGCTTTTGTTGCTAGTTCTAGTCGTGGTAGAAGCAATCCATGTGGAAACAATTAGAGAAGGAATAATAGATCGAGCTCGAGACCATGATAGACCATGAAGATAGAGAATGCTACTACTGTCATGAGAAGGGTCACATTAAATACCATTGTATGAAGATGAAGGAAGATCTTATAGAGTTTAAACAATTCAAGAAGAGTCGTGGAAAAAAAAAAAGAAGGAACTACAGCAATTGCAATGGATGATAGTGTTGATGGGGAATGTTTGAATGTGGATGATGATAAGGAAAAAATAAAAGATCCATTACAAGATGATTGGTTAATGGATTCTGCTTGCCCATTCCATATTTACTCAAAGAAAGAGTGGTTTGATGTGATTGAAGAGAAGGAAGGAGAAAAAGTAAAGCTACCAATGGGAACAAGATGAAAGTTGAAGGTGTTAGAAGAGTGAAGATCAAGCTGCATGGTGATCAAGTAAAAGTGTTTGATGAAGTGAGGTGTGTTCCTAAATTTAAAAGGAACTTAATTTCCTTGGGTAAGTTGGATTCTTTGGGTTATAGGTGTTTCATTTATGGTGGAGTCATGAAAGTTAGCCGAGATGCTCTTGTGATCATGAAGGGTGAGAAGATTGGTACAAAGAATCTCTACAAATTGGAAGGAAGCACATTGATTGAAAGAATGCAAGTGGAAGCAAGAGGCAACATTAATAATCAAGAGTGCAAAGAAGTACCCAAGAGAAAATTAACTTTTGCAGAAATTGTGAAGACTAATTCCATTTGACTTGGAGGTAGAGATTGTTAGAGTTTAAGTCCAATTGGAATTAGGAAGTATAATTAGTTTAGAAAGTTTAGTAGAATTTAAATTGTGAAATTTAATAATTAGAGTCCTAAAAGGACTAAGTTTTAGTAGCCTATATATATGAATAGTTGGTTGGCCATTATATGGAATGTATTGTAGAGAGCCCACAAAGTGGAGAGATGTGTTGAACTCTGTGAGTTTTGTTTGAGTGATTTTGAGGGTGAGAAAAGTAATTAGTGGTTGTAATTATTTTTCATTGATAGTGAATTTGTTGGTGAAGTAGGCTTACGCCGAACCATACTAAATTTTGTGTTCTTTATTTTGTGTGGGTGTGGTTTTTCACAACAACTACTTATAATAAATATATTATTTAGTCCTCTTAGTCTCCTCTAAATATAACCCAATATATTTACTACTATAACTATTATACTACAAAGGGTGTCTTCAACTACATGGGCAATAGCCCTCTCATCAATGGACAAGAATTCTTTCCTCTTGAATTTTATACCCTTTCTCCACCTTAGGCCGAAGCCTCTTTCCTTCCATGAAATTGCAATAGGTAGGAGCCCTTTGTTAATAGGCAAAACTACCCTCCATGGGCAAAGCTACTCCCTATGGGTGAAGCTAAATAACCTTTTTACCATTCTCCTATTTATAGTATTAATGCCCTCAATCCTAATCTAATTAGGAGTCCAACTTAATTTAGTAATAACACTAAAATAGGGGTTCTACTCTATATAGAAAATATACTTCCATCCTATTAAGAAATATTTCTTCAACTCAAATTAGGAAAAGGTCTTTCTCCAAATCCCACTAGGATTTTGAGTCACAATTCTAACAATTTATACCTTGACTCAAAATCCATCAACCATTACATACCTTGAATTATTGGGTGTCATCAAATCATCGGTCCTTCATGCTTGAGCTTAAACCCTTCAAATCATCAACCTTTTCAATTTTCATCTTGGATGTAACTTACTTCTTTCTTCAGAATATCCTCACGTCATCAACTTTCTTGATTTTGCATTAAGAGCTCCACTTTAATTTCAACTCTCCACCATCACCATTGTTGCATGTGCAACTTTCTACATGTCACAATAGCTCTACCTTGAACCAAACTCACCAAAATCATTCCCATGCTCTGATACCAATTTGTTGTGCATTGCGAAAGCATGTAAACTGCAAAGAAATAACATAAACACACAAAATACTAATATTTACACGGTTCACCCTCTCAACATAGAGCTACATCTACGGGCATGCCATCTTCCACTATTAACAATAATAAATCATCATTATAAACTCAAAATTATACTACTCATTAACCTAATTACACCCAAGAGATCACTCACCACTTATAATAAATACATTAGTTAGTCCTCTCAATCTCCTCTAGACATAACCAATATATTTACTATTAAAACTATTACACTACAAAGGGTGTCTTCAGCTACATGGGCAATAGCTCTCTTATCAATGGATAAGAATTTCTTCCTCTTGAATTCTATGCCCTTTCTCCACTTTAGACCAAAGCCTCTTTCATTCCATGAGACTATAATAGGCAAGAGCTCCTCATTAATGGGCAAAGCAATCCTACATGGGCAAAGCCACTCTCCATGGGCAAAGCCTCCCTATGGGCGAAGCCAAATAACCTTTCCACCATTCTCCTGTTTATAGTGTTAATTCCCTTAATCCTAATGTGATTAATAGTCCAACTCAATTTAAGAATAATACTAAAATAGGAGTTCTACTCTATATAGGAAATATACTTCCATCTTATTAAGAAATATTTCTCTAACTCAAATTAGGAAAAGATCTCTCTCCAAATCCTACTAGGATTTTGAGTCATAGTTCTAACGAAAACAATATTGAATTATCATTCTATTTAAGTAGTTCCATAAAGAATCACAATTTTATTATATAATTTCTCCTATTTTCCCTCTCATCATCGTGATCCATCTATGTCTCTCCTAGGAGCAGAGCCAAGAAATTTTCTTTAGGGGGCTAGTCATAATACATTACATATTTATATAGTATAAAGTAGTTCCATATAGAATCACGATTTTATCATATAATTTCTCCTATTTTCTCTCCCATCATTGTGATCCATCTGTGTCTCTCCCAAGAGCAAAGCTAAGAAATTTTAATTAGGGGGCTAGTCATAATACATTATATATATATATATATATATATATATATATATATATTTCCTATAATAAATATAAAGTTTTGATTATTGTATAACTTCATAATATAAATTATATAATTTTAAAAAATAAAAATAAGTTTGTATCAATGTATTATACAAAATCCTTGAGTAAAATTCAAAGGCCCAAAAGTCAAAAAATAAATATAAACGCCAAATAACTAGACTATATGGTATATAGTATAAGATTAAAAAAAATTAAAATTCAAGAGATATAAAATATTAGAGATTAGTAAAATAATAAAGTAGATATATCAAATAAAAATAAATGTATATTTAAGTTGATCCATCTAAAATTTGCATAAGAGTTGAGACGAATAATTTTATCTACATATGCAAATATAAATAAAATAATTTTTAAGTTTGAATGAAATAAAGAAAAAAAAAAAGCTAAACAAGAAGGAAGATAAAGAAAAAATATATATATCGTACCCATAGAATGAGATGGAGAGCAAAAATAAAAATTTTAAAAAATCCCATCTAATTTTAGATTATATGATAGGAAATTATTATGTTGGCTTGACTTAATTTTTAAATAATAACTATCAATCAAATTTTAATTTGTAGATTTAAAAGTTTGAATAATTAATTTTTAATTGAACTTTTGTATTTATTTATGACAATTAAATAATTTTAATGGTTCAATTTAAATCATAATATATAAATTATAAATTATTAGGGGTCAATAAAAAATTTTAAGGACCAAATAACGAAAAATATGAATTCCTTGTAAATCTTAAACAAGGGAGAATATGATCAGAGAGATTATTATGTGAAAGATCAATTAAACTTAATTGAGTCAAATCGCATAATCGAATTGGGATTTCCCCTTCAATGTTATTATGACCCAAGATCATATAGCTCAATTGAGAAAATCTTCCAATCCATGATGGAATGCTTCTAGTCATATTATTATGGCTAAGATCTAGCACAACCAATTCAAGGCAATCACAAAATGCATTTTTCAATGATCCTTGCTGTAACACCCCTAATTTTTAAATTTATTATTTTGTGGGTAAATATTAATATTTTATTTTATTTAAATTTTAAGAAATTATTTGAAATTTTTCGAATTTTAGAAATCGGATTCAATTTTTCGAAAATATAAAACTTTGATGATTTTTAAAAAAATTAATTTAAAAACCACGTGGCAAAATTAAAAATATATTTGGACTCTACGAATGTTTCTGAGTTTTCTAGAATTTTTTTGAAATTTTTGTGCCTCGTTTTCGGTCCCAAGGCAGAGTAAAAATTCAAAATTTTGTATCCTGAATCGGACCGACTGAATCAAACCATATTGGATCGGACCGGTCGAATCGGACCGGCCTTCTTCTTATTTTTCCTTTCTCCTCGCGCGTTCCCGTCCCTCTTTCTCTCTCTCCCGTTGATGCATACATTTTGCATAATCATTTAGGTTTAATTTCATAACCATTTTTATTTGATTATTAGTCATTTTTAGCTAATTTTATTAGTTAATTAGTTAGTTTTTCATAATTGTCGATTTTGGATTAATTTGTAATTTTTACTTTGTTTTGTAGGAAAAATGGTGTTTTTGAAGGACTAAAGAGAATTTTGCCATTAAAGATGTCAAAACAAGTTTTCAAGCTAAATATGCAAGAAAGATCACTGCTCTGTAACCTTCGTTCAAATGTGCATAATTGTGCATAACCTATAGAGTTCATTAATGAATAATTCCTCCTAGAACATACCATTTTAGGGCTCCATGTCAAAATGCTATAAATAGTCCCATTTTCTCATTTTAGAGGAGAGGCAAGGAGAAAAGAAGAAGAGGAGAAGAGAGGCAGAATTGAGGAGTCATTTTCACCTTCCACACCATTTTTAACCAAGATTTTTTCTTCCTTCCTTTACATTTTTCTACATTTCTAGTATTTAATTTCTTACTGTTCAGCTTAGATTAAAGCTTTATTTCCATTTAAACTCATCATATCTTGTAATCATTATGGATAGTGAGTAGTTTACTTTTGATTCGTAAGGGATGTAATATTTTAGTTATTTTTGTGGATTTGAAGTTAGTCCCAATTTAATGAATTTATGAGGTTTAATCCATTTCTTGTGTGCTTATTCACATGCTTAATGAAGGGCCCCATTAAGTTATGTTCTTAATCCAAACCAAGTGATAGTTAATCAAGAAATTGACTTAATTAACTTAGATCTAGAAATAGACTAAGGGTTAAGAGGGTTTTAATAGATTGATTAAAGAACCTAATGGGTCTTGGTTAATTTTAACTAAGTAGGATTAAGTTAATTAAGGCACTCTTTGTCTCACTCAAAGAGTTTTCAAAGGATTTTAGAATTAATCTCCTTTAAACCCATAAATTTCATGGATTGGGCTAGCTAGGAAAATCCCAAAATAGCTTGAATATGAAATTTTACCATTGTTAATTTCTAATCGAATTTAATCATTTGCCATTTTAAATATTGCCATATTTGAACTTGCTTATTTCAATTTGATGCAATTTTAGTTTAATTAATACATTGTTGAATAGAATATTAAATTTGCACATTTAGATTTCCATTACCCATTAATTCATTATTTTAATTTCATGAATACTTCAATTTAGTCAACTTTTAGATCAAATTCAATCATTAACACAACTCCTCGTGGGATCGATATCTTTCTATATTACTGTTGTTTGTTTAAGATTGAATTCTTGATCATTTTAGTTGTTTTTAGTTTTATTTTTGTTATCTTTTTATTTTTGTGTTTGTTTGTTCTTTTCGTACTTTTAATCTTTTATGAGAAGAGCTAGAAGCTCAAGTGATACATCCTTATTGTTCAAAATAGAGAAATTTTGTAAGGCCAACAAGAAAGAAACAAAGGAAGGAAGCTTTGAGAGAAACCATGAAAGAATTAGAATTAAATGGTCAAAACAATGAAAATGAAGCCCAAGGAGAAGAAGTTGTTAATGCAAACGTGCTGGGAAGTATGATGGATCATGCTTTTCCACGCTTTGATGATTTGAGAGAGAGCATAGCAAGACCAAGGATTGATGCAAATAGTTACAAGATGGATTTTGGAGTTCTTCAAATGATTTCAATTTGGAGGACATCCTTCAAAATCCACACACACATCTCAAGAAGTTTGCTATGATTTGTGACATGCAAAAACAACATGATGCGCTAAAATTGTTTCCATTCTCTTTGAAAGATAGAGCATTGGATTGGCTTGATTCTTTACCTCACAACTCAATTACAAATTGGGAATGTATTTCTTGCCCAATACTTTCCAAAAACTCAAGAGTTGAGGAATCAAATGATTGCTTTTAGACCAAGAGAAGATGAGACTCTTTATGAGTCATGGATGAGATGGAAGGAGTTGGAGAGACAATGTCCACATCATGCCATTCCTAAATGGATGATAAACTTTTACACAAATGTCACTGAATCATTGATGCTCAAAGGAATTCATCATTAAGCATGAAGATGAAGCTTATGAGTTATTAGAGAAAATAGCAAAGCATCTATGGAGTAGTCCAAGAGGGTTAACTCCAACTCAAAAAGGCAAGTTGAATGTATGAGCTTGATCCATTCAACATGATCAATGCCAAATTTGATGCACTCACTAATGTCCTTGCTAAGAAAATTGAGGATTTAAGTATGCTAGCATCATCATGCTCGAAGTTCTCAACAAGTTACTTATAACAATGAGGAGTAGATTATCCTTCATATGCTTGGAGGAATCATCCCAATTTTTCATGGGAGAATCAAATCAAGCTTCAACTCGTAACTTTCCATCACAACAACAAGAGCATCAATACCAACAACCTAGGCAATCACCACCTAGTTTTCAAAGAATGCAAAGAACAAAGTTCCACCACAGAGGCTTTATTACAACAAATTCTTGCTAATCAAATTAAGCGTGATGAAGAGTTGAGAGAGATGAAAGCAAAACAAATGCAAACACACAATAGGATGTGGAAAATCAGATTGCACAACAAGCATGCTCATCAAGTACCAATTCTATGGGGAAACTTCCTAGTCAAACAGAAAATCCAAGGGAGCAATGTCATGCCATCACACTGAGGAGTGGTAAAATAGTGCATAATGAGAAGAGTGAAAAAGTTGAAAAGAGAGAAAATGAGGAAGATTTTGAGGAGATGAAAAACAAAAGAGTGAAAAGGGAGTGCAAGAAAAGGTAAAGAGGAGGTTGGAGAGAAAGAAGAGAAATATATACCTAAAGCCAAGCTTGATAAGCAATTTGGGAAGTTCTTAGAGGTTTTGAAGAAGCTATATATAAATGTGCCTTTTATCGATGCTCTTTCCCAAATGCCTTCTTATGCTAAGTTTTTGAAAGAAATTCTCTCAAACAAAAGAAGACTTGAAGATTATGAGGAATGCAAATATCCTTCAAAGGAAACTTCCTCCAAAGCTCAAGGATCCAGGAGTTTTTCAATTCCATGCCATATTGGGGAATCATGTTCTATAAAAGCTTTATGTGATTTAGGCTAGTGTAAGCCTTATGCCCCTCTCCATCTATGAGAAGCTTAACATGGGAGATCTTAAGCCAACCCACATTTCTCTTGATCAATTAAATATCCGTAGGATCTTGGAAAATATACCACAAGGTTGGAAAATTTTACATGACTTTGTCATTTTGGACATGGAAGAGGATTCTCATATGCCAATCATTTTGGGAGGCCTTTCACAGCTACAGTGCTTTGATTGACGTGAAAGGTGAAAAGCTTACTCTTAGAATCTGAGAGGATAGTCTTCAACATTGGCAATGATAAGAAGAAGCAACATGAAGATGTAGACTCTTGTTTGAGAATTGATATGGTTGATGAGTTAGTAAAAGAGCACTTTAAAAAGAGCACTTTAGAAAGAGCTATCCGAAGGCTTCTCTTGAAAGTTGTCTTATCCATGAATGGAGTATCAATGATGAAAATCCAAAAGAGGCTACATTTGCTCAACATTTGAATAGTAATCCACCTTGTCCTATGGCACTAATCTTTCAAGTTGAGCAAGTGGAGAAAAGTGAAGTAAAGCAACCATCTCTCAAAGAAAAGATGCACCAAAGGTTGTCAAGAAAGAAATGGTCGGATTTTTAGACAAAGCAATAAGGATTTTCTCATGTGATGGAAAGAAAATGAAGTATAGATTCATTGAAGCACCTATTGGAAACAGAGGCAATAAATTCCAATTTCATGAAACATGAAAAGAATCTAGCTAAGGACTATAAATTAGCGCTCTTGGGAGGCATCCCAAGTCCTTTTATTTTGCTTTTGTTGATTTACTTTCATTTTCATTAATTTTGTTTTTATCTTAAATTTCCTCAAATTCAATTTTTGACATTATTAAATCTTGTCCCTTGTAGATGTATATCAATGAAGAAAGGTAAATGCAAAAAGGAAAAGTCGAGGAAGAAGAAATTAAAGAGGGTGTTATGGCTTGTGTTTTTGGTGAGGTTGACTTTTAAGTATGTGTGATTTTAATCTTAATATGGTGGTAAGTGAGTCATTGTAGGATTCAAGGTAAAATGCTGCATTTTCTTGGCAAAACT
This sequence comes from Hevea brasiliensis, assembly GCF_030052815.1. Classification (NCBI taxonomy): domain Eukaryota; kingdom Viridiplantae; phylum Streptophyta; class Magnoliopsida; order Malpighiales; family Euphorbiaceae; genus Hevea; species Hevea brasiliensis. The sequence continues at coordinate 1,303,289 of NW_026615310.1, forward strand.
TGGAGACTTCATTTCATCATTTGTGGTTAGATGCAACTTCATGCAAATTTTATGGAGTTTTATGTGCTAAATGTTGATTTATTTGTCTTAAAATGGCATAGTTCTCAAAGGTCTTTTATGTAGGATCCATTTTTACATGCTTGTGTGATGCCTTTTGATATACTTTGTATATATTGATGTGTTTTTGGTGAAACTTCTCATGGTTTATGCTTCATGGAATTATATTTCCTCATTCTAGGTATTTTTCACACTTGCAATCCATGTTCTATTGCATTCTTGATCTTGCTAACTTGTGCATAAGATAGCTTATGCAATCTAACCACAATTCTTGCCATTTTCCACCTTTATTGCAAATGCATAAGGAGAGTGCATAGCTTATGTAACCTCATTTTGTCAAATTTCATATAAACTTGCATAAGGTGAGTGCATGACTTATGCACATTTGCACAACTTCAATTTTCTCTCAGTGCATAACCTATGCAAAAACTCAATTTCCAAACCCGTAAAATCAAACTTGCCGAGGTGCATAAGGAAGGTGCATAAGTTATGCACTTCCGCATAACCAAGAACTCCAAAATTCAAACGTGCATAACCTATGCAGCATGACCACCAACCCAAAATTCCACAACCACTTCCGGAGATGAGTGCATAACTTATGCACTCTCAAAATTTCAAGGGTCAAGAGTGCATAACTTATGCAAAAAAAAAAAAATTTTGCAAATATTTTACACTCATGCAGAACCGCATGGCTTATGCACCCTACTTATGCACATGTTCGAAAAGTTAAAAAGACTTGCATAAGGAGAGTGCATAACTTATGCACTTCCGCATGACCAAAAAAAAAAATTTTTGCAAATATTTTACATAGCCTATGCAACCCTTATTGCCACTCATGCTATGCACCCTACTTATGCACATGTTTTGGCTTATGCATCACCATTATTCCTTGAATTCTCATCATACCAGATAACTCTTTCCTTTTGCTCTTAAATTTCACAATTCTGTAATTTCTCTTTACTTTGAATTTTGATAATGCACTACTTGAGACATTGAGGACAATGTCCAATTTTGAGTTTCATTCATTTTGATTTTTGCTTCATTTTTTTTACATTTTGAGTATAGGAACATCTCATCCCATTTCATTTACATATATTTTAAATATTTTACATATACATCCATACATATATATACATAACACATTTACACACACATTATACATCACTTAGAAATTATACACTTTGCACACAAATAGACTTCTTCCATTTAGTTAATGCATTGCTCATTTTTAGGAATCATGCATCATGCATTAAAATCTTTTGCCAAATCCCTTGAGTATTGAAAAGTTGCCTATGAGAGTGATTTGACTTACCTTTAGTTGGGTTTGTGGATTGAAAGTTTCCTAAGAGGTGCAAAGTTTTGAAGTGTCTATCCCTTGCCTATATCTTCTTAGCCAAAAAGCCACCCAACTAGTCCTTTAGAGATTGGAGTGTTTAGAGGGAGTTATTGGATATAAGGTAGTCAAATGATGTCTCACCAATCCTAGAACAAATTTTCTAAACCTTTCAATATCATACTTGAAAAGAGAGATGATTAGGCATTCTTTGATTTAAACCTTCTCATTTTAAACCTTTGGCCCTTTTTCCTAATTAAAATTGACCTTTGAAAACCCCTTTGAGCCTTTTTATCCCTAATTTTTCTTGAAATCCTTATTGCTACCTAGCCAATGAACCAAAACTCCAACCCTTTTCATGAGAATAATATTGAATATTAGGTACACTTTCTAAAAAATCCAAATAAAAAAAAAAAAAGAAAAAATATACAAAAAAAAGGGAGAAGAAGTGCTTGTCATCTTGTAAAAGTGCTAGTATATGTGCTTTTCACTATTGCCATTCAAAATGAAAGAAATCCACCCAAAGTATTAAAAGAAATGAGTTTGGGGGTGGCATTTTTAGGGACAATCATCAAAAGAAAATGCAAAATACAAGTCTAAAGTATCAAAATGTCCCTCCATTTTTATGTGTTTTGTAAACTATGCTAGCACTTGACAATTCTCATTGTGTACTTCTCTCCTCCATATATACAAAAAAAAAAGAAGAAAAAGAAAAAATTATAATAAAATAAGAAGTGTACCTTATGTTTAAAAATTGAAAATATTCTCATGCTTTGAATACTTTTTACCCATCTTTCTTCTTAGCCTCATTTTAAACCCCATGGCCTCATTACATCCCTAAAAAGACCTTTGATCTCTTGATAGTACTTGCTACATTAGTGGAGATAGGAGTAGGGAATTTGCCTATGGGATTGGAAAACTATTCATCTATTCATTCAATTCTATCATTCCATGTTGAGATACTTTGGTTATCAATTGTCCTAGAATTCTTTTTGAGCATGACTATCTCTTTTGATTTGTTGGTTTGGGGATTTTGAATGATAATTGACTTGATGGCTGAAAGCTTGGATAAGCATTAGATTCTTTGCATTTTGAAGGATGGGTATATGGATAGGTGTGTTAAGTTACTTTAATAGGTGATTTTCATAGTTCTTTGGATAAGGCACCCTAAAATTTTTTGCATTTCATTTTAAAGTTTGCTTGAGGACAAGCAAAAGCTTGAGTTTGAGGGTATTTGATGCATACATTTTGCATAATCATTTAGGTTTAATTTCATAACCATTTTTATTTGATTATTAGTCATTTTTAGCTAATTTTATTAGTTAATTAGTTAGTTTTTCATAATTGTCGATTTTGGATTAATTTGTAATTTTTACTTTGTTTTGTAGGAAAAATGGTGTTTTTGAAGGACTAAAGAGAATTTTGCCATTGAGGAGTGTCTTCAAAGATGTCAAAACAAGTTTTCAATATGCATTGACTAAACTGCATAACTAAGGAGAAAGATCAAATGTGCATAAGGAGATATGCACATTCTCGCCTCCCTTATGCACATTCACGAAATTGTGCATAACCTATGCACTAAGTCATGCCCATGAAGAGTTCATTAATGAGTCACAGGAGATTCCTCAAATAATTCCTCCTAGAACATACCATTTTAGGGCTCCATGTCAAAATGCTATAAATAGTCCCATTTTCTCATTTTAGAGGAGAGGCAAGGAGAAAAGAAGAAGAGGAGAAGAGAGGCTGAGGAGTCATTTTCACCTTCCACACCATTTTTAACCAAGATTTGCAGATTTCTTCCTTCCTTTACATTTTTCTACATTTCTAGTATTTAATTTCTTACTGCTTAGATTAAAGCTTTATTTCCATTTAAACTCATCATATCTTGTAATCATTATGGATAGTGAGTAGTTTACTTTTGATTCGGAGTAAGGGATGTAATATTTTAGTTATTTTTGTGGATTTGAAGTTAGTCCCAATTTAATGAATTTATGAGGTTTAATCCATTTCTTGTGTGCTTATTCACATGCTTAATGAAGGGCCCCATTAAGTTATGTTCTTAATCCAAGGAGAAAACCAAGTGATAGTTAATCAAGAAATTGGACTTAATTAACTTAGATCTAGAAATAGACTAAGGGTTAAGAGGGTTTTAATAGATTGATTAAAGAACCTAATGGGTCTTGGTTAATTTTAACAAGTAGGATTAAGTTAATTAAGGCACTCTTTGTCTCACTAAGAGTTTTCAAAGGATTTTAGAATTAATCTCCTTTAAACCCATAAATTTCATGGATTGGGCTAGCTAGGAAAATCCCAAAATAGCTTGAATATGAAATCCCAACTTTTACCATTGTTAATTTCTAATCGAATTTAATCATTTGCCATTTTAAATATTGCCATATTTGAACTTGCTTATTTCAATTTGATGCAATTTTAGTTTAATTAATACATTGTTGAATAGAATATTAAATTTGCACATTTAGATTTATTACCCATTAATTCATTATTTTAATTTCATGAATACTTCAATTTAGTCAACTTTTAGATCAAATTCAATCATTAACACAACTCCTCGTGGGATCGATATCTTTCTATATTACTTGTACGACCCTGCACTTGCGCGGGGGGACATCACCCGCTTTCTCTCTCCTCCTCCTCCACGCCGGCCACCACCACCCTCCTCTCCTCCTCGCACACCACCTCAGTGTTAGTAGTATGCCTTAGAGCATATCATTTAGTATGTATCTTGTACATATTTTTATTAATAAAAGGCATTTCCACTTTTATAATATATTTATGTGTAATAGAAAAGGTCCATTGACATTTTGTTAGAGATTCTATTCTTAAGTTGTTAAGAATATGAGTGACAGTATTTCTAGTATAAAGTATCATAAATAGGTTCACAATCGAGGATACTTCATAATAAGAACATGACTTATCCAGAAAGATTGTATTCATGTTTGTTCCCAAGTTGTTTATATGAGATATAAATAAGATGAAATGGTGAGTCTCATGCCATATAACAAACATGATAGGCACTTATACATGATAAGTTTATCTTATATATAGGTTGTTTGAGTTTGATATCGCTTCATACTTGTACTATGTATGGGTATATGGGCATGTGTTGGCTCATACTAGTTATATATGGAGGTAGGTATTGATTAAGATTCTAAGTAAATAGAGATAAAATCCTATGTTCATTTAATTATTCTTGATATTTCAAGTTTTTTGATGAGAAAAACTTTTTAATAAAGAACTGGAATTAAAAGAGAACATAATATTCATAGCAAATGGAGTTTGACATAAACCATGACTAACATATGATTATAGGTTCATTTAAGGTAAACCTTATTACTAATAAATGATTTAGAGAAATTATTTATGGTAAGAAAGAGTTCTGATGATATTAAGAGTTGATATCATGTCTCATTGCCAATTAGTGATGAGCCTAATAAGTCACACACATACACAAGTTATCACCTAATTAAATATGATTTAATTAATTAATTAAAGAGTTTAATTGATTAATTAAATAGGTTTGGTTTGTAATTAGATTGCAAAGTCCCTAGCATGACTTGAAACCAAATCTAGATTATTGGATGTATAGTATAAGTTAAATTTATATTTAAAGTGTTTAAATATGAATTTAATTAATGAGAAATTAATTAATAGAGATTAATTAATTAATTAATTTATATTTGATATAAATTGATTAAAAGAAGAGAAATAATTATTTTGGGTTGAGAACTCAAAATTAAGACAATGGCACCATGAGATGGTGACACATGGCATTACACATAAGCTTGCCAAATGTTTTTTAATCATGTAAGATGATTAAAATTAAGATTAAATATAGGTTTGACACTTGGCACAATGTGATTGAGTCACTTAAACCTAGAGCTAATCAAAGGGTGACATGTGGCAAGGATTTAATGTGTTAACCTAGCTATATAAGTGTTGTTATGAAAAAGAAAAAAACAACCAGCAGCCACTCCTCCTTTGTCACGCCATTTTGAGGCTCTCCATCTATTCTTCTTCATCTCTCATCGATTCAAAGAGATTAGCCATCAATCTCTTGAATTAAGAACACTAGAAATTGTTTCAAGTGTCCTGTTTACATCTCTAATCTCTTAAAAGGCAGAACTTGAATTTCTAATTAATAGACAAAGCTTTAGAAGTAGAAGGCTATAGGTGTTCTTGGTGTGCATCAAGAGGTTAGTGTAATCGTTCTTCATTTAATCTAGGGTTCTAAAATTAATCTGATTAATTTAAAAATCTTAAATGGCAAATACAGATCCAAAAACATATTAAAAGAGTTTTAATATGTTGTTTATCATTGAAATCAAATAGATAAAAATAAATCTTGCATGATGCATGTGATCCTAGGTAAAAATTTTTGAATTCAATGGTATAAACTTGTGTTTTTCACGCCTGCCTTCACTCGCCTCCTCGCCGGCCACACCAAACTAAAAAGGCGTGCGAAAACCACCCAGCGCGCAGCGTGCCGTTTCGGCTTCCAGGCCAAAATCCGGCCGATCCGGCCACCGTTTGGACTAGGTCTTATGCCAAAACACATTTACACCTCGAGAGCTTTCCATAGACACCAAGAACACCAAAATCCATCGAGCGGTTTGCCCAATTTTTATCCGAGAAGTTTTAGCCCATTTCGACTTTTGGGCTAGATTTCTCGCAAACCGTGAACCACTAGAAAACTGAGAGTACCGAAGCGCTCCACTCGTCGAGAGCTTCGAGGCAATATAAATTTCAAAATTTTCCGACACCGTTTTTCGGTGGGTCCCATGAAACTTCGTAGTATTTTTCCGAGCACTAAATGAGCTTAGAAAATTCCGTAAAAATTTTGTACTAACCCCCGTGTTGTGGGCTTCGTGTAGGTACCTTCAATTCGCAGAAATTCAACGGTTGCCCGAGTCTATAAATTTCCGGCCAGACAGACAGGCTACCGAAAAAGTCTTGGAATTGAGTCGAGATTTTGGCTATCCCACCATTGGCAGACGTCCCGAGCGCGTTCCCGAGGTCGGAATCGGCATAGGTAAACCCAAACCTTACTTTTTCTTAATTATCTAGTGCTTGAATGGGATTAAAAATCCATAAAATATTCGTAGTAGCTTAGAAAATTATAATTCCTTTTGCATTAGCTTAGTAATAATGCTAAGGACCGCGGGCAAAGTTTTAGAATTTTTAGATCTCATTTGGGTAGTTTTTGCAAAAGGATTAATTATAAGGACTAAACTATAATTTTACATATTGTGATTGATGACTGTTTGGATGGGCCCAGGAGGGGCTGTGTGATGTGATTGAGTTGTGGGTGTATGGTTTGTGGATATAGAAGTGCGTTTTAAGCCCTTTTACAGGTTGGGTAGGTCCTAGGTATAGGAGAGACTCTGCCGGATTTTCGGCACGACTTAGGACATCTTTGACCTATTCTTAGTTTGTATTGAGTCAAATGTATTAAATAATTACAATAAAATTATCAGGTGAGCCGGGACAGCCTTCCTCCTCCGCACAGCCTCCACAGTGACTTCGGTTGAGTCTGTGAATAAAATATTAATTTTAATTCTAATTTCGATATTATTATATGTTCAAGCATGCCCATGCATCACTTATAAATATGTATCTATGTAGTTAAATACTAGACACGTTTTATATTGCATTCATAAATGTTAAAGTGCCATGGATGTTGTTTGTGGTAATTTGGAGCAGTGTGTGTGCGTGGCGTGCGTGTGATATGGTGTTGGATATGGACAGGACGGGTAGACACGGCTTGAGGGATGCTTGCTGGGACCTGGTCCTTCGGGGTAGACACGGCTTGAGAGATTCGCTGGGACCCCGTATTTAGTTTATTAAGCGAAAGTTCAGCTTGAGATCTTTGTTGGCAGAGGTTGGATTAAGAGGGCTGTATAGAGGATCAACTCCCATATATGTATTGTTTGACAGTGTTCGGTGTGTCAGTACTCCAAATTGCCTTTTTGATGTGTTTTGTATGAAATCTATGACGATGTTGCATTTCACTCCACAATGTGCATTAGATTTAGATAGCTATAGAGATTATAGTTAAAATTGATATTTTACTCTCTGAGTCGAACGCTCACTCCTGTTCACCTTATTTTTCCAGGATACATGAGATTTCTTGTTGAGTTCTAACCTGCCTTTCTCCCTCGCAGGTCATCTATTAATGTCTGTAATGTTTGTATAATTCTGTTGACTCCTAGAATTTCGCATGTGTTAGAAATATTTATTTGATTTGGGTCTGTAATATATTTGCCATGTTGGACCTGTAAACTTATTAAATACATGTATGTTGGACTGGATGAGGGAGCTGAGCTCCCATTGGAATTATGATAATTTGATTATGTGGAGGGTGAGCCGATCTCCCCAGTTTATTATATATATTGTGTTTACAGGTCAGGCGAGTAAAAAAAAAAAAACTTCCCGTTAAATGGTCCATGTTATGGCTAGACTCTATCCGGTTGAATTCTTGAAACTGGGCCCAAATGGGCCTTAGGATTGGGTTGAGGAATAGTTAGGCTTACTACGGGCCTCGGGAGCTTTAGGTTGGCATAGGTCCTAGTGCCGGTCCGACCAATAGGTTGGGTCGTGACACTTGCAATTGATTTTTAGACAAAAAAAACTTCTCTTAATAAGGCACAATCCATGGTTAAGTGCTCAGGTATGGTACCCGACAATCTATTGTTGTATAAGTCTAAGCTTCGCAATAAGTTCATATTTCCAAATGAAGAGGGAATGCTACCATTGAAACCATTTTTAGACAAGTCCACATATGTCAGTCTTGGCAAATATGTTCCGATCTCCGGTGGAATGTTTCCATGGAATAAATTATCGGAGATATCTAACTATGACAAATTCGTATGAGAATGAAGTGGTAATTGAAGAGGTCCTGAGAGGGAATTGTTGTTTAAGAAAAGGTTTTCTAGTTTTGTGTTATTTTCTAACAACCAATATGGAAACACTCCTCTCATTTTTAAGCTTGAGAGATAAACATATCGTAGGTTATGTTGATGATAGAGGAATTTGGGGAATACTCCACTATATGCATAATTAGAGAAAAAGAGATGCTCTAATTGAAACTTTGGGGTCAAATTTTGATCATTTGTTTTTGCATATATTTTATTTGCACCCAAATTTTCAAAGTATTTGCGTTTTGAATGGTTGAAAAATGGACTCAATGAGATTGGGATTTGGAAAAGATTGTTTGAGAGCTTTAGATGCTCGAGGTTTAGTAAATCTCTAAGTGGAGATAAAGAGATATTTCCAATAAAATGATTGGAAGTGACAACTAACAATTGAAGAGATGTCAAGTTGGCTAGACATATAGGAAATGTCTAACTCTTGGAGTTGTTTTAGTTTGCACACACCTGAAAATTCATTTGTAAAAGCTTTAGTGAGAATCTTCAAGATGAAAGAAATCTCAAATATAAAGGGATTATCAAGTTTACCTTGGTTTTAAAACTTCGTGTCATTAAGTTCACAACTTTGCAATGATAATTTCTTAAGAGAAGACATTACTTCAATTGATTGTAGAATGTTATCGTTGATGATAGACCCATCCAATGCTAAATCTTCCAAATCCTTCAGATGAGGCAAGCCTATCACACATACACACATATGAAATAGGGAAAAATATATTTAGCATTTGATTTGGCTAATATGAAATATTATTTTCTATAAAAGAGAGATATTAGCAAAATAAATAAAAGAGGGCAAAATCAATTACTTGATAAAAATTAAACATAAAAATATAATTAGAGAAATACATTTAAAAAATAAACGTTAAGGATAAGAGAAATGTAATTAGCATGTTCATCGACTACAACTTACTTGACCAAGTATTGTCCTTCTTAAATTACTCCGTCTTAGATATAGGATTTATGGTAATACCATCTAGATAAATCATGCTTATATTGTTTGAACTCCTTATTTTTGTAAGTGAGAGTATAATATAAATAAAATAACTTTCATAACATATTATGTATTTATTTTATGAAAAAAAGTTCATCCCTTTGAAAGTTTTATTTTTAACAAGTGTGCTTTTATCATTTTTAATCAAAATTTTTAAAAATTATAATTTAAATTTTAAATATAATTATTTTTAGTTTAAATAATTTATTTTTCATATACAACACAAGTGATTCTATGTAATTTATAAATAGTTTATAAATAACTATAAAAATATAATTATAGTATTAACAATTTTGAAAAAACATTGTTACAATAAATTTTCATCACTAAAGACCTTTTATGACGAAATATATGTGTTCGGTGATAATTCTTACATCATTAAATGTCAAATTTCTTGTAGTAAAAATATTAAATTATAATATATTACAAATGGTATCAAATTAATTTTTAAAAAATTTATGTCACTGGTACATATTTATATATAATTATATATTACATTTTAATATAAACAATGAAGGAGGATCACTGAAAAAATAATGAATTAATTAGAATAAATTATATTAAAAATTGAAGATATATATATATATATATATTTAGAAGGAATTATATTTTATTTTAATATTATCATTTGTTTGGATGGATATATAATTATATAAAATGAGATAAGATTTATGTTTGAATAAGATTAGATATGAGAATATTAATTTTAAATTATAATTCAAATGTTAATTTATATATTATTATTTTTTTGTTGTTAATGAATGGTTGTATATAATTTTTTTAGACATGATTTATATGTTTTATAATTATGTATTTTTTTTAAAAAAATTGTATATTATATATAGATAGATATAATTTTTTATTAAATAAAAATTAAAATAAATATACTAATGTAGAATGACTAGTTATAAAGTGACTACTAAATTTTTAACCTAAAATAAATATTTAATTTTCATATGTATGTGGTGCGTTAGGCAAATTCCTAATTAAATTTATATTAATTTTTGTAACATAAAAGGACAGAGCACAGTAGAATTTTTATGACGACTCTTATTTTCATTTCTTTAATTTTTTAATCTAATTTCAATTCGTTTTTGTATTTTGACTTAACAATAATAGGATTAAAATTAAAATTTATATTAATTATATTATTAAATTATAATATTAAAATTATTAAACTTTCTCTTTCTATTATAAAAATACGATAGTTCTATTTTAATGTGAAGGTTAAATATCAATGAATAATATTTTTAAATAAATTATTAAATCATATTTAAGTATTTTTATAAAACATAAATTTTTTTATCAAGTTAGATTTTAATAGAATTATATATAAAATAATTCTTGCATAATAACTAAGAATAGGACTAAAAAGCAACGGAAATCATGTTTAAAATATAAAAATCTTTAATTAGTTTGTAAGATTATTTATTAATTATTTTATAATTTGAAATTGTGCATCTTTTTGTAAATATAATTTAAAATTATGTCCATTTAATTAGTTTACAAGTTTGTCTCTACGTCAAATAATTCATTACATGTATTATTTTATTTATATATATAATTATTGAAATATTAATTTAATTACTTAATTAAAATATTAAAATTTTTGCAGTAATTAATATTATAATTTAATTAGTATATTTGAAATGTTTTCATATCATTCTTTTATTGTTAGAAAATTTTTCCATATCTGCAAGACAATTATAAAATAAAATTTTATGAAATATGATAATTTTATTTTTCTTTCACAATTATATATTGTGAATTAATTTAAATTTTTATGCATATTAATAAATATATTAATGTTAAATAATTAATAGTGATTTTTTTCAACATTAATTATATTTAATCCACTAAAATTGATAATTTATTAAAAAAGGAAACTGTAGAAAACCCATCACACTCATTAGAAATTATGAAAATTTATCAACAAAAAGAAATTATGGAAACTTAAAATATGAAAGTTATTTATGTGATCATAATAATTATAATAATATTTATATGTGTTTAAGAATATATTTATTAGCTGGAGTTTATAAGGATTTTTGTAAATTAAAAATATTATTTTTTATTTTAGAATTTAAAAATTGATATTGTAATTATAGATAATTTTTTAGGGAATTGTAAATACTAATTTTAATATTATTTTAATTAACCTTTTCAATATAAATATTTAATATATAAGGAAGTGGTAATTTATTAAATTTAAGATTATATAGTATTTAAATATTATATCTATTTTTTTAAATATAATTTCATACATAAAATAGGATATTATATTATTAATTAATATACAAGTTGAAGCTTATGCATTTTAGAAAATTATATATTTAAGAATCTTCAGATCAGGAAATTAAGGAATTTTATAAATTTTAAGAGGAGTTGTTATATAAATTTAGAATATAATAATAATATTATAATTTTTTAATATCATAAAATTTTTTAAAAATTAAGAATATTTTTATTCGTTCATAAATTCACTCTCATTTATATTTTTATAAATTGAAATAAAAAGTTTATATTGAATATTTAAATAAAGAAAATTGAGAGAAATAAAAATTTAATTTTAATTTAAAATTATTATGCAGCGATAAAAAAATTAATTTCTTTTTTATTTGAATGATTTTTAAATATTAATTTTATTTAACTCAAGAAAATATAATTTTCACTAACTAACTAAAAGTTTGTACATTGTTATAATCAACAATTTAAAAAAAAATTAAAAGTTAAATTAAAATAATTATAAAATATGATTATCATAAACAGTTAAGAACAAGAGAAATGTAATTGGCATATTCATCAACTACAACTTACCTTGACTAGGTATTGTTCCTTTGAAATTACTCCCTTCTAGATGTAGGATTTTAAGGTGAGTCAATACTTCCAGTGATTCTAATAATATGCTTCCTTTTATGGTTATACCTTTTAAATAAAGCACGCTTATGTTGTTTAAACTCTTTATTTCTGTAAGTAAGATTATAATATAAATAAAATAATTTTCATAGCATATTCAATATTTATTTTGTAAAAAAAAATAATCCGTTTTGAAAATTTTATCTTAATCTATTAATGGAGTTACGGGCCAACAGTAAAAGCATATATAATTAGATAACTATAAAATTTTACGATCAAATTGTGAGAAATAAAAAGGAAGAAAAGAATAAAAAATTATATCTAACCTTTTAAATTGAATGGTCCTTTCAATTGAGTGTTTCTGATATATAAAAATTTGAGAGATGAAAACCCATTGAGAAATGATAAAATGTTGATACTAAAGTTGTTATAACTCAAGTCAAGGAGCTCTAAGTTACTCAGCTTCAATAATTCTTCTCTGCCTGTAGAAGTTATTATTTGCTTGTAGCTAATTTAAGAAAACTAATGATGAATGAAATAAAAGATCAATTCCTACCATATGAAGATTTAAAGCCTTCAATTGCATTAAATGATAAATCCAACTCCTTCAAACTTGTTAGAAAATTTAATTCTGTTCAATAATACAAATGCATTAATTTTGTTTTAGAAAATCAATTTCAAGTACCTTGAATATTAATTACTCCTTTCAAACTATTTCTACCTAGATATAAATATTTTAAAGATGAAAGACCACTTAGAGATGATAAAATGTTACTGTGGAAATGGTTCCAACTTAAATCAAGAAGTTCCAAATTGCCATGTACTGATAACTTTTCAAAACCTACACAAAGGGTTGTAGTTAAACATTAAACAAATTTAATAAACAAATAAATAAATAAGGAAAGAAAAAAACTCATTAAGTGCATTTCAATCAATTTGCAAGTGTTATAATAATGAAATTGATGGACCTTCGTTCTGAATGCAACCAACTATATTATTTGATTTTGACGGTATTTAAACTGAAATCAACAAATTAAATTACAGAATCATATATGTTTGTTTTTCACATTAAGTGGGTTGTATTTGGTTTTCAAGATTTTTACTTCTTTTAACACTTTTTAAGCTTTTATAATTTAATTTTTATTGAATCTTTTGCATATACATGTTATCATACACTGATTAAAAAACAAATATTAATTCAGAATGTATAATTCATTAAAAAATAAATAAGAATAAAAAAAATGAAATAATGCTATTTACGTGTATCTTTAATATGTATAACCAATATTTATAAGTTAGATTCTTACTATGTTAACCCAAAACCCAAATTGAAAATTCAGTTTATAATTATTTTTAAACTATAAACAATATTTAAATGTATAAAACCTCTAGTTTTAGTTTGAATTCTTTCTGATTGATCAGGTTATTCGATTTAGTGGTTTCATTGTACAGCTGTGGTACTAGTCATTAAGGATGCTAAGCAAATCCGTTTGTGCTTACCTTATGTAGCCAAGGGAAAAAATTTTCAAGTTATTCCTATTTTCTCTTTGAGATTATTCTCCAACAATTTTAGTTCTTATAAATCTGGATTTTGAAACCAAGTAAACTTAGAAAGAGCTTGTAAAATATTATTCAGTCCTTCAAAATGGCATTATAAAAATGCAACATTATCCAAATACATGAACCTATAAAATATCCATTAATTAATATGACTGTTTGAGTTTTGATCTCAAAGTCGAGGTTAATAAAAAGATACATAAATGCATAATAAATACATAATACATTTATCTACAAAATAATTTAAGCTTGGACAAAAAAGCAAAATTGTCTACTATAAAATAATAGCAATTGTCTATACTAATCTGAATGAAGTAAAACCAAACATGTCGCCAATATGGATTTATGAATAGAACTATGGCAATTGCCAATAAGACCATAATGTAAGCCACCCCAAAACTCACATAGAAAACACCCATATCCATGAAAAAATTACTTTCTTCATCGTCAATTGAACTTCTTGAAGTTGATGGAGGGGATACCATTACAATACAATTCTTTTGCATTGGCCATCCATGAAGAAGAGGGTTACCTCGATAGCTACTTTCATCAAATGTTGCAAATTGAGCAACCCTTTCAGGTGTTCTACCAGATAAATTATTGTATGACACATTGAAAACTTCCAAAAAATTTAACTCAGTAAGCTGGGAAGGGATGTGGCCTTGCAAGTTGTTGTATGAAAGATCCAAGCTCTCAACTTGGCTTAAGTTGGAAAATGATGCTGGGATTTTTCCTATCAAATTGTTATGGGACAAATTTAGTACATGGATCTCATTGAGGTTTCCAATTTGGATAGGAATTTGGCCTGTCAAATTGTTGCATGAGAGATCAATTCCAGATATATAAGATAGCATACCACTTTTGTAAGAATAGGATCTACTCTTTGTTGTAAACTCTAAAGCTTCATCCATAGTATCTTCTACTGGCATATATGAATTACTTGTAGATCTTAGACAAGGGAGAATATGACCAGAGATATTATTATGCGAAAGATCAATCAAACTTAATTGAGTCAAATCGCATAATTGTATTGGAATTTCCCCTTCAATGTTATTATGACCCAAGATCATATAGCTCAATTGAGAAAATCTTCCAATCCCGGATGGAATGCTTCCAATCATATTATTATGGCTAAGATCTAGCACAGCCAATTCAGGGCAATCACAAAATGCATCTTCCAATGATCCTTGTAGCTGGTTTTTAGACAAATAAACTTCCCTTAATGAGACACAATCCATGGTTAAGTGCTTAGGTATAGTACCCGACAAATTGTTATTAGATAAGTCTAAGCTTCGCAAGAAGCTCATATTTCCAAATGAAGAGGGAATGCTACCATTGAAATCATTTGAAGACAAGTCCATATATCTCAATCTTGGCAAATATGTTCCTATCTGCAGTGGAATATTGCCATGGAAGAAATTATCTGAGATATATAACTCTGACAAATTCATATGAGAATGATGTGGTAATTGAAGAAGTCCTGAAAGGGAATTGTTTTCTAAAAAAAGGCCTTCTAGTTTTGTGTTGTTTTCTAACAACCAATATGGAAACCCTCCTCCCATTTTCAAGCTTGAGAGATCAACATATTGTAAATTGTGTTGATGATAGAGGAATTTGGGGAATACTCCACCGCATGCATAACCAGAGAAAGAGAGATGATCTAATTGAAACTTTGGGGTCAAATTTTGATCATTTGTTTCTGCATATATTTTATTTGTACCCACATTTTCAAAGAATTTGAGTTTTGAATGGTTGAAAAATGGACTCAATGAGATTGGGATTTGGAAAAGATTGTCTGAGAGCTCTAGAAGCTCGAGGTTTGTTAAATCTCTAAGTGGAGATAAAGAGATGTTTCCGACGAAATTATTGGAAGAGAGATACAAAAATTGAAGAGATGTCAAGTTGGCAAGACATGAAGGCAAGCTACCACTGATTTCATTATCGGAAATGTCTAACTCTTGGAGTTGTTTTAGTTTACACACACCTGAAAATTCATTTGTAAAAGTTTTAGTAAGAATCTTCAAGACGAAAGAAATCTCAAATGTATAGGGATTATCAAGTTTACCTTGGTTTAAAAACTTCGTGTCATTAAGTTCACAACTACTCAATGATAATTTCTTAAGAGAAGACATTACTCCAATTGATTGTAGAATGTTGTTGTTGATGATAGACCCATCCAATTCTAGATATTCCAAATCCTTTAGATGAGGCAAGCCTATCACACACACACATAAACATATGAAATAGGGAAAAATATATTTAGTATTTGATTTGGCTAATATCAAATATTATTTTCTATAAAAGGGAGATATTAGCAAAATAAATAAAAGAGGACAAAATCAATTACTTGATAAAAATTAACACAAAAATATAATTAGAGAAATGTATCTGAAAAATAAACGTTAAGGGTAAGAGAAATGTAATTAGCGTGAACTACAACTTACTTGACCAAGTGTTGTCCTTTTTTAAATTATTCCATCTTAGATATAGGATTTATGGTAATACCATTTAGATAAAGCATGCTTATTTTTGCAAGTGAGAGTATAATATAAATAACATAAGTTTCTTAACATATTATGTATTTATTTTGTGAAAAAAAAAATCATCCCTTTGAAATTTTTATTTTTAACACGTGTTTTTATCATTTTTAATCAAAATTTTTAAAAATCATAATTTAAATTTTAAAAATAATTATTTTTAATTTAAATAATTTATTTTTCATATACAACACAATTGATTCTATGTAATTTATAAATAATTTATACATAACTATAAAAATATAATTATCATATTAACAATTTTGAAAAAACATTTTTATAAAATATTTTGGTCACTAAAGACGTTTAATGACGAAATATATGTTTTCGGCGATAATTCTTACGTCATCAAATGTCAAATTTCTTGCAGCAAAAGTATATTACATTATAATATATTACAAATGGTATCAAATTAATTTTTAAAAAATTTATGTCACTGGTACATATTTATATATAATTATATATTATATTTTAATATAAACAATGAAGTAGGATCATTGAAAAAATAATGAATTAATTAGAATAAATTATATTAATAAAACATGAACCTATAAATGCAAAGAATCCGTAGATCAAAATAAAATGATAATCATAGTAATTTATTTGCATATATTATCGTTTGTTTTGATGAATATATAATTATATAACTAAAGATAAGGCTTTTGTCTGAATAAGATTAGATCTGAAAATATTTATTTTAAATTATAATTCAAATGTTAATTTATATATTATTATTTTTTTGTTGTTAATTAATGGTTGTATATAATTTTTTAGAAATGATTTATATGGTTTTTAATTATATATTTTTTCAAAAAATTTGTATATTATATATAGACAAATATAATATTTTTATTAAATAAAAATTAAAATAAATATACTGATATAGAATAAAGTGACTATTAAATTTTTAATCTAAAATATTGTTATGAAAATATTCAGTTTTTATATGTATGTGGTGCGTTAAATGTGTATTAATTTTTATATCATGAAAGGACAGAGCACAGTATAACTTTTATAACGACTCTTATTTTTATTTCTTTAATTTTTCAATCTAATTTCAATTCGTTTTGTATTTTGACTTAACAATAAGAGGATTAAAATTAAAATTCATATTAATTATATTATTAGATTATAATATCAAAATTATTAAACTTTCTCATTTTATTATAAAAATGCAATAGTTCTGTTTTAATGTAAATGTTAAATATCAATAAATAATATTTTTAAATCAATTATTAAATCATATTTAAGTATTTTTATAAAACATAATTTTTTTATCAAGTTAGATTTTAATAGAATTATATATAAAATAATTCTTGCATAATAACTAAGAATAGGACTAAAAAGCAACGGAAATCATGTTTAAAATATAAAAATCTTTAATTAGTTTGTAAGATTATTTATTAATTATTTTATAATTTGAAATTGTGCATCTTTTTGTAAATAATATTAAAATTATGTTCATTTTAATTAGTTTACAAGTTTGTCTCTACGTCAAATAATTCATAACATGTAATTATTTTATTTATATATATAATAATTAAAATATTAATTTAATTACTTAATTAAAATATTAAAATTTTTGCAGTAATTAATATTATAATTTAATTAGTATATTTGAAATATTTTCATGTCATTCTTTTATTGTTAGAAAATTTTTCCATATCTACAAGACAATTATAAAATAAAATTTTATGAAATATGATAATTTTATTTTTCTTTCACAATTATATATTGTGAATTAATTTAAGTTTGTGCGCATATTAATAAATATATTAATGTTAAATGATTAATAGTGTTTTTTTTTTCAATATTGATTTATTTAATCCACTAAGATTGATAATTTATTAAAAAATATAACTGTAGAAAACCCATCATACTCATTAGAAAATTTATCCATCAAAAGAAATTATGGAAACTTGAAATATGAAAGTTATTTATGTGATCATAATAATTATAATAATATTTATATGTATGTTTAAGAATATATTTATTAGCTGGAGTTTATAAGGATTTTTGTAAATTAAAATTATTATTTTTTATTTTAGAAGTTTATAAATTGATGTTGCAATTATAGATAATTTTTTAGGGAATTGTAAATACTAATTTTAAATGTTGTAAATACTAAGCTTTAGTAAGAATCTTCAAGACAAAAGAAATCTCAAATGTAGAGGGATTATCAAGTTTACCTTGGTTTAAAAATTTCGTGTCGTTAAGTTCACAACCACGCAATGAAATTTCCTTAATAGAAGACATTACTCCAATCGATTGTAGAATGTTGTTGTTGATGATAGACAAGTCCAATGCTAGATATTCCAAATCCTTTAGATGAGGCAAGCCTATCACACACACACATAAGGATATGAAATAGGGAAAAATATATTTAGTGTTTAATTTGACTAATATCAAATATTATTTTCTATAAAAGGGAGATATTAGCAAAATAAATAAAAGAGAAGCAAAATCAATTTCTCAAGAAAATTGAATTTTCGGTAACTAAAAAAAATGGCCTTTAACTTTGTCCATTGTTTATTCTAAAAAAAGAAAAAGGGTTTGTCTGTTGTTATATTCAACAATTTAAAATAAAATTCAAAATTAAAATAAAAGATATAAATTATTATAATTATAAAATATAATACACTAATTTAAATATAAAATAAATTAATTGATAAAATTCCTTTCCATATATTTAATTTAGTTTAAATTTACTTATCAAATAAGAATACTATAGTAAAAAAAATTATTAATAAATTATTTTCATTAATTAATTAGTAGGATTTAGCTTTATTCGTTGTTATATTCTTCCGTATAATCAACAATTTAAAGTAAAATTTAAAATATAAATTTAAATAATTATAAAATAAAATTTACTAATTTAAATATAAAAATAAATTAAATCGATAAAATTTATATATAAAAAAATTTTTCATTTAGTTTAGGATTACTTATAAAATTATAATAAAAAACTTTTATTAATAATTATTAATTATTTTTATTTTAATATTATAATTTTTAATAGTATAATGTAAATGAAATGGGGAAAAATATAAGAGAACGTTAGTATTGATTTGGTTAAATGTGAAGTTTAACACTTAATATGAAATATTATCTTTCTATAAAAGGGAGATATTTGCAAAACAAATAAAAGAGAGCAAAATCAATTACTTGATAAAATTCAGCACAAAAATATAATTAGGGAAATGCATTTTAAAAATAAACAATTAAGAATTACAAATTACCTTGACCTGGTATTGTCCCTTCGAAATTACTTTCCCATAAATAGAGGCTTTTAAGGTGGGTCAATACTCTCAATGATTCTAATAGCACGCTGCTTCCTTTTATGGTGATACCATATAGATAAAGCACTCTTATATTGTTTGAACTCCTTGTTTCTGCAAATAAGAATATAATATAAATTAAATAATTTTCATAGCATATTCAGTATTTATTTTGTGAAAAAAAAAATCATCCTTATGAAAATTTTATCTTAGTCTATTGATGCATTTACGGGCCAACAATAAAAGCAAATTGTAAAAAATATTTTTATTTATTTAATTTGGAGATAAAAAATTAAGTTGATTTGTTAAGTCAAACGGATAAATTTTACATTGGATTTTGAAAATTATCGACTTAATTTTTAATTTTTAAATATTTTAAATTTTATATAAATCAAAATAAATTATTAATTATTTTGAATCAAATAAATTGAAAATAAATTGACATATAAGTCACGTTATCATTTGCTTGGCCTATATATCTGACAAGCATTTAGAAAATAATTTCTTTAATTTTTTTGTAACTTGTTAGAAATGAAAAACATAGTAAAGCGTATATACTTTATAAAGATATTCACATGAAAAGAAAAAGAAAATTTTGTTTTATTTTTCTGATTTTTTGCTTTTAAATTTTATTTTCCTAAGTAAATATTTTGTTTAAAAAAATTATATTATTAAAATAGTATACAGTGAAGAAAAATGTTAAGTAATATACATATATTAAATATGTACAATCCGTACCTCTTGAGTCCACAAATTTTGTAATGTTGCTTTGGCTCAAGTCCAATTCCTCTAATTTGCTTAAACCCAAATCTAATTAAGTAAGAAAGCACATATAATTAGATAACCATAAAATTTTATGATCAAATTGTGAGAAATAGAAAGGAAAAAAAGAATAAAAATTATATCTAACCTTTCAAATCGAATGGTCCTTTCAATTGATTGTTTTCTATTTATAAAACTTTGAGAGATGACAGCCCATTGAGAAATGACAAATTGTTGATACTAAAGTTATTATAACCCAAATTAAGATACTGTAAATTACTCAGCTTCAGTAATTCTTCACCACCTGTAAAAGTTATTATTTAATTGTAGCTAATTTAACAAAAAAAAAGAAAGAAAGAAATAAAAGATCAATTCCTACCATGTGGAGATTTAAAGCCTTCAATTGCATTATCTGAAAAATCCAAACTCTTCAAACTTGCTAGATAATTTAATTCTGTTCAATAATACGTTAGTCGTTAAGATGTAGAAAGGGCGTTTACAATGCATTAATTTTGTTTGAGATAATGATGATGATGACAATAAAAAGGGTAGAAAATCAATCTCACGTACCTTCAATATTAATTATTCCTTTCAATCTATTATAATTTAGATATAAAAATTTTAAAGATGAAAGACCACTTAGAGATGATAAGATGTTGTTATTGAAATGGTTGAAACTTAAATCAAGAAGCTCCAAATTGTCAAGTACTGATAACCTTTCAAAACCTACACAAAGAGTTGTAGTTAAACATTAAATAAATTTAATAAAGAAATAAATAAACAAGGGAAGGGAAAAAGCTCATTAAGTGCATTTCAAACAATTTGCAAATGTTATAATAATGAAATTGATGGACCTTCATTTTTAATGCAACCAGCTATATTATTTCCCTGTAAGGAAAGATTCTTCAGTTGTTGAAAGGGTAGAAACAAAGAAGCATTTAGATACCAATCTCCTCCTCTTCTTATACCCTCAAGAGAGAGTTCCACAACATGCCCTGTGGTGGTGTTGCACTTTACCCCTCCCCAATTACAGCAGTCAGTATTTACACCCCAAAGAGGCATATCATAATCATGAGAATAATAATAAGAAGAAGAATAATAAGAAGAAGAAGAAGAAATGAACTCAAACTTGAGTTGCAAAAGAGCAATTCTCTCATGCTCCAAACAACCATCAGAGCACCAACTCCCCTGTAATAATAAAATCATCACCAATATCCAACACCCTTTCATAATCTCCATTTCTAATATTTTTTATGTGGAATCGTCTATCTCTTCTGCATCTAATGCACATAGCTTTAGCCTTTTATAGGCAGGGACGAGATCAATGGCCGGGCCTTTGGCAAAAATCAATGACTTTTTGGATCAATCTTGTTTTTTGTTGGTATGCTTAACCATTAATTTTCCGCGTTCCTTCCATTATTCATTCTTTATAACTTGCAAAGGACACCTCACTTTTAAGTCAGCTATATAAAGTTGTTGATTTCTTATAATGTTTTATTTATTTCTTTATGCAATGTGCATTCTCCACAATAATTATGAATGCAAAGTGAAACTTAAGTTAATACACAATTAAAAAAACTCAAATTTGAATCTATTCAATCCATCTGTTTTCCACCTATACTTTTGACTTATTGCCATATTTTCCATGAAAACGTGTTAACATGTTAGACCAATTTATGTTATTTGTTTTGTTCCTTTAGCAGAAACGTTGACTGGAAGTCAACTCAATCAATTTTAGAATTATTCTTACTTTATTTTTCTATATAATATCTTTTGCATGTAAACAATTGCTATATTTTTGTGAAAATATTTTATAAAAAAATTACATGAAATAAATGTGAATTTTGTAAGATTAAAATTGTGAAAGAATTAAATTATAAATTTATAAAATATCATTTATAATTCAAAATCATAAATTAACATATTAAATAAAGTGAACTTTGTGAAATCGTAAGAATTTTATTATAAAATTATTTACTTATATAAACATTTAAAATGAATTACCATGTTTAAATATATGTATATATATTCATTTATTTTAATGTTTTTAGTCAATATTATTATTTTTTTTATTGAACTTTGCGTTATTGCATCAAAACAGTTGCCGCTCTATATATACTTTTAGAATTTCTTATAATATTTTGTTCATTTCTTTATGACAGGTTTATTCTCCAGAATAATTGTGATTTTTTTTTTGTCTTTTTTAAAACAATTTTAAACATGGATATCTTGAAACTGATATAGATAAATAATAACGTGTATATATGAAGAATAATTAGGATTTAATAAATAACATTTAAGTAAAAATATTAACATTCATATTTTTTTAAAAAAATTATTGATATATATTGACTAAAATATAGTTTTAATCAAACTTAAAATTTATTTTTATATATAAATAAATTTTCATTAAAATAAAATAAAATATTTTTTATTTTAAAATTATTTTCATTTATAATAAATTAAAAAATTTATTAAAAATATTAATAAAATTATTAGAATTGCATTTAAATTTTGACCAATTTAAGTAAATAGAATAAAATTAACACAAATTTTATAATTTTGATAAAATTAACAAAATTAAAAAGTATTTAATTTTTTAAAATTAATCTTATTCTTAAATAAAATTTTATTTTGTCAATAAAATATTCTATTGGAACACTATTACTAAGCTTGTCTCTATCCTGAGTCTCCAGTTATTAGAGGAAATTTAGGGAGGGAGGTAGAAATTATATATATATATATATATATATATATATATATATATATATATATATATATATATATATATATAAGCATTTAAAAAGGAACAAATGGATGTACCACCACCACCAAGAGAAGCCTTTCAACTTGTGGAAAATAATGTCATTTTCTTATGATAACACTAATTGACTTGACAAAAGCAGTGAAAAAGAAGGAAAATTGGGAGCAAGAGCTAGTGGAAAGCGGTGAAAAAGAAGGAAAATTGGGAGCAAGAGCTAGTGGAAGTCCACTAGCTCTTGCTCCCAATTTTCCTTCTTTTTCACCGTCGCTTTTGTCAAGTCAATTAGTGTCATCATAAGAAAATGACATTATTTTCCACAAGTTGAAAGACTTCTCTTGGTGGTGGTGGTGGTGGTACATCCATTTAAAAAGGTATATATATAAGCTTTTAAAAGGGTGGTGGTACATCCATTTGCTCCTTTTTAAATGCTTTTATATATATATATATATATATATATATATATATATATATATATATATATATATATATTTGTTTACCTACCTTCATTATATGTATAATTATAATTTATTTTCAATAAAATTTATAATTTATGATTGCTATTTTTGTGAAAATATTTTCTTTTTAAAAAATGTACATGATATAATTGTGAAAAATTGTGCGTGAATCATATTATAGAATTATAAAAATATCATTTATAATTCAAAATCATAAATTAATAGATTAAAAAAGTGAATTCTGTAAATTTTATTATATAAAACTCTATTTAGATATATAAAAATTTGAAATGAATATATATATATATATATATATATATATATATATATATATATATATATATCATTGCTCAAGCAGCTGCCGTACTGTTTGGTTTGGTTTGCTTAACTATTAACTTTCTGCATTTCCATTATTCATTCTTATTTTCCATGAAAACGCGTTAACATGTCAGACCAATTTATGTTATTTGTTTTGTTCCCTTAGCAGAAACCTTGACTAGAAGTCAACTCAATCAATTTTAGAATTATTCTCACTTTATTTTTCTATATAATATCTTTTGCATGTAAACAATTGCTATTATAGATTAACTACGATCATCAGTATGGGTTATATGATTGTTTATAATTTTTAACTTTTTTTTTTATTTACCAGCCTTTATTATATGTATAATTTTAATTATGACTTTTAACATTTATAATTTTCAGATATAGTTATTTTTTAATAAAAGAGTTTATGGTTGTTGCTTTTGTGAAAATATTTTTTTTAAAAAAAATTCATGAAGTACTTGTGAATAATGAGTTTTAATATTAAAAATTGTGAAAATAATTATATATATGTATGAAGTTTCACTTTATTTTTTAGTAAATATTATTAATTTTTTTATTGAACTTTGAAGTTCATTGCATCAAATTAATTTTTTTTATTAATTTTGGTTGATACGGAAAGATTATCTAGAAGATTTAGGAATTTCTTTTCCTTCCTTAGTGTTTCCACCAGCCCTTCCAATTGCAGTCCTAGGGCCCCTTAAGATTCAGATAAGAAAAGAGTTCCAAATCTTTATGCATGCACCTCCGTATAAGTGCTGCGTACAAGTTCCGGCAAGGAAAATTGGGAAAGATCAAACCAATTTGACCGCTAGTGGCTGGTCTTTCCCTTTCCCCAACTCCATCTCCTCTTCCACCCGGTGAAGCTGCTTCTGGTTCAAGAAAGCACTGACTTAGGCTTAGGAATTGTTTGCGTTCCTTCCATTATTAATCATTTATAACTTTAATTCGGCTACATAAACTTTTAGATTTCTTAAAACGTATAATGTTTTATTTATTTCTTTTATGCATAGTGCATTCTATTATGATATATGTTTTTTTAATGGTATATGATAAGTTAATTAAAGAAAGCAGACCATTCTAAAACAAAATAATTATGATAGGATGGTCTACTTCATCCAACCTGTTTTCCACTTCTACTTTTAATTTATTTTCTTATTTTTCATGAAAACGTATTAACGTGTTAGACTAATTCATATTATTTTTTTTATAAGAATAATTGCCATTCAACCCAATGAATTTTGGAATTATTCTTACTTCTCTTTAGATACAGTGATAAATTTAGAGCTCATCCTCTAATAGTTTTAACTCATACAGAATCTGAAAATATATAAATTCAAATAATTTACAAAACTGAGAATTTAATTAAAAGTCAAGTCAATGATTCATAAAACTCAATTAATCTGAAGTTGATCCAATCACTTTGAATTATGAATTAAAAAATTAAATGAATAAAAATTCTAAAAAAATTAAAATTTTGAATTCCATGAAAACGTGTTAGACTAATTCATATTATTTGTTTTGTTCTTTTAGCAGAATAATTCATATTATTTGTTTTGTTCTTTTGGCAAATACCTTGACTGGAGGTCAACCCAATCAATTTTGGAATCATTCTCACTTTATTTTTCTATATAATATTGCTATTTTTGTGAAAATAGTTTTTAAAAAAATGTACATGAAATGAATGTGAATTTTTTAAAATTAAAATTGTGGAAGAATTAAATTATAAATTTACAAAATATCATTTATAAGTCAAAATCATAAATTAACAGACTAAATAGAGTGAATTTTGTAAAATCTTAAGAATATAAAACTATATTTCAATACATAAAAATTTCAAATGAATAAGTATATATTTAAATTTGATATTCTTTTTTTTTTTTTTTTTATTGAACACTTGCGTTCATTGCATCAAACAGCTGCCGTATTCATTGGGGTTTTGCTTAACTTTATTTAAGTAATTTTTTTAAAAAATATATATTCAAGTGGGGCCATTTTAAATTGTGGATTAATTTAAATTATCTATTGAGCCCAAAAAAAAAAAAAAATCAAATCATAATAGTGATTGAAACTTGAGGAAAATGGCAAAGTAAGGCCCCATCTTTACTCAACAGTTAATTCGACTACCTAATGAAGTCATTTGTGTATGTCCTTAATATACAAATATCTCTTGTGTGCACACTGTCAACAATGTCCATTAATTCTTAACCGTGTTGTTTGGTTTTAACTCTTAAGTCATAATTTAATTCGTAATCAATTAATGCTATCATTTTCTATTATTAGTCTATTGCTTTTCTCATCTATATTCATAAGCAAATGACATTATTTTCTACAAGTTGCAAGACTTCCCTTTTAGATAGAGGTGATAAATTTAACTAAGTATTAACTCAATGATTCATAAAACTTAATCTGATCAACTTGATTTACTACCTAAATAATTAGAAAAATAAAAATTGAAGTAAAAAAAACAATTGGTTAGAAATGACCTCAACTTATAAATTGATTTAAATTTGACTCAAAATTTATTTTTTATAGTAATTTGATTGATAAATTGAATTAATCCTTGACATGCTTCATTTGATAAAATGAAACTTAAATTAGCACACAATTCAAAATAATTTAAATATGAATTTATTAAATCCAATCTATACTTCTTGCAAACACCTTGACTGTGTCACAGGGTCATTATCTTCTCCCCAAAAGATGCACCTAATGGGGTGTGCAGTACACCTGCTTATATGCCCTAGGAACTCCTCTTATTCGTCCATGTCACCAATCAGTTATCTCTACAGCTAACGGTAGCACTTCTCCTATTACTGGAGAAGGATCTGTCAAATTGTCTAGCACTCTCACACTAGATACAGTCCTTAGTGTTCCATCTCTTGAATATAATCTTTTATCTGTTAGTCAAATCACCTCCACTCTTGCTTGTACTGTAACATTTTGGCCCCTTTTTTGTGTTTTTCAGTATATTCTGACTCAGAAGATTCTTGGTTATGGTGTTAAACGGGGCAAACTTTATTACTTGAAACTTATAAAGAATGGAGGACAGAAATTCAGTCATACGTACCAAACTAGTAGTGAAGAAAATGCTCGAGCAATTATATGGTTATGGCATCGAAGATTGGGACATCTTTCTTTTGGTTATCTCAAAAAATTAAGACCACATCTTTTTATAGATTTAAGTGTTTCGAATTTTAATTGTGATATTTGTGAAATGGCAAAAAGCCATCGTGTTCCTTATTTACCAAGTTCAAATCAAAGTTCAGAACCTTTTGAGGTTATACACTCTGATGTTTGGGGTCCTGCAAAAATTCCTTCTATATCTAAAGCTCATTATTTTGTTACATTTATTGATGAATGCACTAGAATGACGTGGGTATCTCTACTTCACAAAAAGAATGATGTTTGTAAAGCATTTCAGGAATTTCATAGCATGTTAGGCACTCAATATCAGAAGTAGATTCATGTTTGGCAAACTGACAATGGGATGGAATTTGTAGATGCATCGCTCGGATGATTTCTATGTGAACATGGGATTCAACCCCAGACTTCTTGCACATATACTCCATAACAAAATGGCTTAGCACAGAGAAAGAATAGACAGATAATGGAGGTGGTTCGTGCCTCACTTTTTGGCATGAATATGCCACGGTTCTATTGGGGAAAAGCTGTGAAATATGCTACATACCTGATCAATCGGATACCTTCACGAGTGATAGATTTTCAAACTCCTCAACAAAAGATGCAATAATTGTGTTCTGTTACTCATCTTCTGAACCTCGAAGCTAGGGTCTTTGGTTGTATAGTATATGTTCACATTCCCAAAACTTTAAGAAATAAACTTGATCCATGTGCAAAAAGGCGTGTCTTTGTTGGCTATTCTGAGTTTTAGAAAGGATATAGGTGCTATAATCCTCAAACTCTGAGATTACACGTGACCTTGGATGCCTCTTTTCATGAATCTGAACCATACTATTCAGGGGGAGTTGCTACACATCCTTTTCAGGGGGAGAGTTCTAGTGAAGAGAATGTGTTACAAGAAGGTAATAGAGGAGGAGAACTGGAATTTTTCCAGCTAGAAAAAATGAATGAATAGTTTGGTATTCCTGAAATTGAGAATGAAGTGTTAGTTCTAGCGTCATGTCATGACCCGATCCCATGGGCCGGACCGGCACTAAGACCTGGGCCTGCATAAAGCCCCTGAGGCCGGTAGTAAGCCTTACTGTTCTCAATCCATGACCAGGCCCACAATTTAGGCCCAACATGCATATAAAATAATTTAAATTAAACTATTATAATTTAAATTCAAGCCAACTTAACCCAATAATTATCAGAAACTAAAATTAGGGGAGCCCAGCTCAACCCTGTTACATCATTCATAAACCATTTAAAAATCATAAAAAATTTTCATTTATTAATACAAAAAAAAAAACTTAAATTCATATAGTCCCCGATAAGATTAATGCTACTGCTAGTACATGCGAAGTTCTAAATTATAAATTTATAGAATAATAATACAATTAAATAATTATTGATAACCTACGAGGAAAGAAGCAGGTTATTCTGAAAACGGTCTCCTCCTGTAGCCTGAAAAAATAGGGTGAACAGGAGTGAGCGCTCGACTCAGAGAGTAAAATACCAATTTTAAGTACAATTTATATAGCTATCTAAAGCTAATGCATCCTAAAGAGTGGAATGCAACTTCATCATAATTTTCATACAAATCACATCATAATAGTAAAAAGGTAAATTTGGAGCACTCACGCACCCATATAATATTCAAATAGTACATATATGGGAGCTGATCCCCTATACAGCTCTCTTAATCCAACCTCTGCTAGCGAGTGTCTCTCAAGCCGGACTTTCGCTTAATAAACCAAATACGGGGGCCAGCGAGATCATCTCGAGCCGTGCCTACCTCGACTTATCCATAAAGGATCGGGTCCCAAGGAGTGTCTCTCAAGCCGCGTCTACTCATCAAAAGACACTTCTATATTCACAAGTCTCCCAACCACAACTCAATCACGTCACATGGCCCCTCCTGGGCCCATCCAAACAATCAACAACTACAATTTAAAAAATTTCAATTTAGTCCCTATAACTAGTCCTTCTGCAAAAACTACCCAAACGAGCTCTAAAAATTTTAAAATTTTGCCCCGCGGTCCTTACCAATATTATAGAGCTAACGCAAAAGGAATTATAATTTTCTAATCACCCATTAATATTTTATAAATTTTATTCTAACTCAGTATAAGGCAAAATTTGAGCAACGTAGAGTTCGGGTTTACCTATGCTAAATTTGACACCTAAAATGTGTCCGGAACATTTGAAAATGCTAGGATTGATTATAATATCGATCAGGTTCCAAGACAAGCCGCTGGGCAATCGGATCTGGCTGAAAATGCGGTCCCAGCGCCGGTGAGCTATCCTCTATCCGATTGCACCTAAATTAAGTCCAAATTTTGTTAATAATTATCATAAAATTAATAAAATTATTTTTAAATTTTGGGAATAAAAAAAGTTCGAAAATCTCACCAAGTGATCTGGACCGTCCGATTATCATCTTTTTTAAACGATGTCCGATCGGAGTGGGACCTGTCCTATCTTGAAAATTTCGCCGTCCTGAATCCATTCGTGGTCTTGGATTTTTGATCCGATAGTCGGATCGCCAGGAAGATGGCCGGAAAGTCCACTGCCATCACTTTCTCTCTCCTTTTTCTCTCTCTTCGTTTCTTGTCGGAAACTTCATCATTCCGGGCATGGCTGATCGAAAAATGGAGCTGGGTTCGTGAGGAGTTGATGGCAGCTTGGGGGGGGGGGGGGGCGGCTGCGTTTTTAATTTTCTGGGTTTTTTTTTAGCTTTTAATTTTATTGAAATCCCTGAACTTTTCTTGTTTGTTCACATAGGTCCCTAATCTTTCTTTAATATATTTAAATTGATGATAATAACAATGTCAATAATAATAATAATTAATTTAATGACCACTAAATCAATTGTTAAAATATAAAATAATATTTTATTAAACATTTAATATGGATGTTTAAAACTAGTCATATAAATAAATAATAATAATGATAAAAATAATAATACATGTAAAAATAATACCCATTTAATAAAAATTACTATTGTAAAATATTAATTTAAATTCATGAATAAAATATCAATAAATTATGAGCTCAATAAAAGAAAAATAATAAAAATATATTTATTTGAAAAATTGGATTGTTACACGTCAGTTCCTTTAGAAGTTGGACCTGAATCAGTGTTAGTTCCAGCGTCAGTTCCTTTAGAAGTTGGACCTAAATCACAAGTAGTTCCTTTGGAAGACAGGTCTAAATCACCAATGCTCGCAGAGTTACTTGTAATAGCACCATTAACTGAAGAATCAACTCAGAATGTCCAAAATGCCTTTCGTCAGGTAATCTCAAGTTCTTTTTCTAATGAGTCTCATGAAACTAATGCTTCTCCTGAAAATATGAATCCAAGATACTCACAGAGACTAAATAAAGGTGCTCCAAAGAAACAATATGAACCCGATCCTAAAGCCAAGGTTAAATATCCAATTAATAACTATATCTCTTCCCATAGATTGTCTAAATCATATGAACTTACTATTAATCAATTATCCGAGGTATCTATTCCTAGAAATATGCAGGATGCATTAGCAGATCCAAGATGGACAAAGGCAATGAATGAAGAAATGGAGACCTTGCAAAAGAACTCTACTTGGGATCTTGTTCAATTACCCAAGGGAGAGAAGACGATTAGATGTAGATGGGTGTTCACGGTGAAACTTCAAGCTGATGGAAGCATTAGCAGATATAAAGCATGGTTAGTTGCAAAGGGATATACACAAAAGTACGGTGTGGACTACCAGGAGACTTTTGTGCCAGTAGCGAAGCTCAACACAATTCGCATTCTCATTTCTATAGCAGCAAATTGAGATTGGCCTCTACAACAATTTGATGTTAAAAATTCATTTCTAAATGGAGATTTAGAGGAGGAGGTCTACATGGAGCTGCCACCAGGAGTCAAACATAATTCTCTTTGCAAAAATGCAGTTTGCAAATTGAAGAAATCATTGCATGAGCTTAAGCAGTCACCTAGAGCTTGGTTTGGGAGGTTCTCATCTGCAATGAAAATCATTTATAATTAAAATTGTGAAAGAATTAAATTATAAATTTATAAAATATCATTTATAATTCAAAATCATAAATTAACATATTAAATAAAGTTAACTTTGTGAAATCGTAAGAATATAAAACTATATTTCGATATATAAAAATTTCAAATGAATAGGCATAATTTACAATTTAAAATCATAAATAAACAGATTAAACAATAAACAGATTAAAATCATAATTTCCTTGCGCAAAGTGCATTCTCCACCATAATTATGATATATTGTGAAAATATATATATATTTTTAAATGTTTATAAATTAAAATTTTTTTTTTGTTTACCAGCCTTTATTACATGTATAATTTTAATTATGACTTTTGACATTTATAATTTTCAGATATAGTTATTTTTTAATAAAAGAGTTTATGGTTGTTGCTTTTGTGAAAATATTTTTTTAAAAAAATTTCATGAAGTACTTGTGAATAGTGATTTTTAATATTAAAAATTGTGAAAATAATTATATATATGTATGAAGTTTCACTTTATTTTTTAGTAAATATTATTAATTTTTTTATTGAACTTTGACGTTCATTGCATCAAATTAATTTTTTTTATTAATTTTGGTTGATACGGAAAGATCATCTAGAAGGTTTAGGAATTTCTTTTCTTTCCTTGGTGTTTCCTCCAGCCCTTCCAATTGCAGTACTAGGGCCCCTTAAGATTCAGATAAAAAAGGAGCTCCAAATCTTTATGCATGCAACTCCGTACAAGTTCCGGCAAGGAAAATTGGGGAAGATCAAACCAATTTGAACCGCCAGTGGCTGGTCTTACCCTTTCCCCAACTCCATCTCCTCTTCCACCCGGTGAAGCTGCTTCTCGTTCAAGAAAGCTCTGACTTAGGCCTAGGAATTGTCTGCGTTCCTTCCATTATTAATCATTTACAACTTTAATTCAGCTACATAAACTTTTAGATTTCTTATAACATATAACGTTTTATTTATTTCTTTTATGCACAGTGCATTCTATTATGATCTATGTTTTTTTTAATGGCATATGATCAGTTAATTAAAGAATCCAGACCATTCTAAAACAAAATAATTATGATAGGATGGTCTACTTCATCCAACCTGTTTTCCGTTTCTACTTTTAGCTTATTTTCTTATTTTCCATGAAAACGTATTAACTAACGTGTAAAACTAATTCATATTATTTATTTTGTTTTTTTAGAAGAATAATTGCCTTTCAACCCAATAAATTTTGAAATTATTCTTACTTCTCTTTAGATACAGTAATAAATTTGGACCCCATCCTCTAATAGTTTAAATTCCATCCTACTTCCACTTTAGCTTATTTTCTTATTTTCCATGACAAAGCATCAACGTGTAAGACTAATTCATATTATTTGTTTTGTTTTTTCTTAGAAGAATAATTGCCATTCAACCCAATGAATTTTGGAATTATTCTTACTTCTCTTTAGAGAAAGTGATAAATTTAGACCTCATCTTCTAATAGTTTAAATTCCATCCCACTTCCACTTTTAGCTTATTTTCCATGAAAACGTATTAACGTGTAAGACTAATTCATATTATTTGTTTCGTTTTTTTTTTAAAAGAATAATTGTCATTCAACCCAATGAATTTTGGAATTAATCTTACTTCTCTTTAGATAAAGTGATAAATTTAGACCTCATCCTCTAATAGTTTAAATTCCATCCCACTTCCACTTTTAGCTGATTTTTTATTTTCCATGAAAACGTATTAACGTGTAAGACTAATTCATATTATTTTTTTCGTTTTTTTTTTAGAAGAATAATTGCCATTCAACACAATGAATTTTGGAATTAATCTTACTTCTCTTTAGATAAAGTGATAAATTTAGATCTCATCTTCTAATAGTTTAAATTCCATCCCACTTCCACTTTTAGCTTATTTTCTTATTTTCCATGAAAACATATTAACGTGTAAGACTAATTTATATTATTTGTTTCGTTTTTTTTTTTAGAAAAACAATTGCCATTCAACCCAATGGATTTTGGAAGTAATCTTACTTCTCTTTAGATAAAGTGATAAATTTAGACCTCATCCTCTAATAGTTTAAATTCCATCCCACTTCCACTTTTAGCTTATTTTCTTATTTTCCATGAAAACGTATTAACGTGTAAGACTAATTCATATTATTTGTTTCGTTTTTTTTAGAAGAATAATTGCCATTCAACCAATGGATTTTGGAAGTAATCTGACTTCTCTTTAGATAAAGTGATAAATTTAGACCTCATCCTCTAATAGTTTGAATTCCATCCCACTTCCACTTTTAGCTTATTTTCTTATTTTCCATGAAAACGTATTAACATGTAAGACTAATTCATATTATTTGTTTCGTTTTTTTTAGAAGAATAATTGCCATTCAACCCAAAGAATTTTGGAATTAATCTCACTTCTCTTTAGATATAGTGATAAATTTAGACCTCATCCTCTAATAGTTTAAATTCCATCCCACTTCCACTTTTAGCTTATTTTCTTATTTTCCATGAAAACGTATTAACGTGTAAGACTAATTCATATTATTTGTTTCGTTTTTTTTTTAGAAGAATAATTGCCATTCAACCCAATGGATTTTGGAATTAATCTTACTTCTCTTTAGATAAAGTGATAAATTTAGACCTTATCCTCTAATAGTTTAAATTCCATCCCACATCCACTTTTAGCTTATTTTCTTATTTTCCATGAAAATGTATTAACGTGTAAGACAAATTCATATTATTTGTTTCGTTTTTTTTTAGAAGAATAATTGCCATTCAACCCAAAGAATTTTGAAATTAATCTTACTTCTCTTTAGATACAGTGATAAATTTAGACCTCATCCTCTAATAGTTTAAATTCCATCCCACTTCCACTTTTAGCTTATTTTCTTATTTTCCATGAAAACGTATTAACGTGTAAGACTAATTCATATTATTTGTTTCGTTTTTTTTTTAGAAGAATAATTGCCATTCAACCCAATGAATTTTGGAATTAATCTTACTTCTCTTTAGATAAAGTGATAAATTTGGACCCCATCCTCTAATAGTTTAAATTCCATCCCACTTCCACTTTAGCTTATTTTCTTATTTTCCATGACAACGTATCAACGTGTAAGACTAATTCATATTATTTGTTTTGTTTTTTCTTAGAAGAATAATTGCCATTCAACCCAATGAATTTTGGAATTATTCTTACTTCTCTTTAGAGAAAGTGATAAATTTAGACCTCATCTTCTAATAGTTTAAATTCCATCCCACTTCCACTTTTAGCTTATTTTCTTATTTTCCATGAAAACGTATTAACGTGTAAGACTAATTCATATTATTTGTTTCGTTTTTTTTTTTAAGAATAATTGCCATTCAACCCAATGAATTTTAGAATTAATCTTACTTCTCTTTAGATAAAGTGATAAATTTAGAGCTCATCCTCTAATAGTTTAAATTCTATCCCACTTTCACTTTTAGCTTATTTTCTTATTTTCCATGAAAACGTGTTAACGTGTAAGACTAATTCATATTATTTGTTTCGTTTTTTTTTTCCAGAAGAATAATTGCCATTCAACCCAATGAATTTTGGAATTAATCTTACTTCTCTTTAGATAAAGTGATAAATTTAGACCTCATCCTCTAATAGTTTAAATTCCATCCCACTTCCACTTTTAGCTTATTTTCTTATTTTCCATGAAAACGTATTAACGTGTAAGACTAATTCATATTATTTGTTTCTTTTTTTTTAGAAGAATAATTGCCATTCAACCCAAAGAATTTTGGAATTAATCTCACTTCTCTTTAGATACAGTGATAAATTTAGACCTCATCCTCTAATAGTTTAAATTCCATCCCACTTCCACTTTTAGCTTATTTTCTTATTTTCCATGAAAACGTATTAACGTGTAAGACTAATTCATATTATTTGTTTCGTTTTTTTTTTTAGAAGAATAATTGCCATTCAACCCAATGGATTTTGGAATTAATCTTACTTCTCTTTAGATAAAGTGATAAATTTAGACCTCATCCTCTAATAGTTTAAATTCCATCCCACTTCCACTTTTAGCTTATTTTCTTATTTTCCATGAAAACATATTAACGTGTAAGACTAATTCATATTATTTGTTTCGTTTTTTTTTTAGAAGAATAATTGCCATTCAACCCAATGGATTTTGGAATTAATCTTACTTCTCTTTAGATAAAGTGATAAATTTAGACCTTATCCTCTAATAGTTTAAATTCCATCCCACTTCCACTTTTAGCTTATTTTCTTATTTTCCATGAAAACGTATTAACGTGTAAGACAAATTCATATTATTTGTTTCGTTTTTTTTTTAGAAGAATAATTGCCATTCAACCCAAAGAATTTTGAAATTAATCTTACTTCTCTTTAGATACAGTGATAAATTTAGACCTCATCCTCTAATAGTTTAAATTCCATCCCACTTCCACTTTTAGCTTATTTTCTTATTTTCCATGAAAACGTATTAACGTGTAAGACTAATTCATATTATTTGTTTCGTTTTTTTTTAGAAGAATAATTGCTATTCAACCCAATGAATTTTGGAATTAATCTTACTTCTCTTTAGATAAAGTGATAAATTTGGACCCCATCTCTAATAGTTTAAATTCCATCCCACTTCCACTTTAGCTTATTTTCTTATTTTCCATGACAACGTATCAACGTGTAAGACTAATTCATATTATTTGTTTTGTTTTTTCTTAGAAGAATAATTGCCATTCAACCCAATGAATTTTGGAATTATTCTTACTTCTCTTTAGAGAAAGTGATAAATTTAGACCTCATCTTCTAATAGTTTAAATTCCATCCCACTTCCACTTTTAGCTTATTTTCTTATTTTCCATGAAAACGTATTAACGTGTAAGACTAATTCATATTATTTGTTTCGTTTTTTTTTTAAGAATAATTGCCATTCAACCCAATGAATTTTAGAATTAATCTTACTTCTCTTTAGATAAAGTGATAAATTTAAACCTCATCCTCTAATAGTTTAAATTCCATCCCACTTTCACTTTTAGCTTATTTTCTTATTTTCCATGAAAACGTGTTAACGTGTAAGACTAATTCACATTATTTTTTTCGTTTTTTTTTCCAGAAGAATAATTGCCATTCAACCCAATGAATTTTGGAATTAATCTTACTTCTCTTTAGATACAGTGATAAATTTAGACCTCACCCTCTAATAGTTTAAATTCCATCCCACTTCCACTTTTAGCTTATTTTCTTATTTTCCATAAAAACGTATTAATGTGTAAGACTAATTCATATTATTTGTTTCGTTTTTTTTTGTAGAAGAATAATTGCCCCAAAGAATTTTGAAATTAATCTTACTTCTCTTTAGATAAAGTGATAAATTTAGGCCTCATCCTCTAATAGTTTAAATTCCATCCCACTTCCACTTTTAGCTTATTTTCTTATTTTCCATGAAAACGTATTAACGTGTAAGACTAATTCATATTATTTGTTTCGTTTTTTTTTTAGAAGAATAATTGCCATTCAACCCAAAGAATTTTGTAATTAATCTTACTTCTCATTAGATAAAGTGATAAATTTGGACCCCATCCTCTAATAGTTTAAATTCCATCCCACTTCCACTTTTCCATGACAATGCATCAACGTGTAAGACTAATTCATATTATTTGTTTTGTTTTTTCTTAGAAGAATAATTGCCATTCAACCCATTGAATTTTGGAATTATTCTTACTTCTCTTTAGAGAAAGTGATAAATTTAGACCTCATCTTCTAATAGTTTAAATTCATCCCACTTTCACTTTTAGCTTATTTTCTTATTTTCCATGAAAACGTATTAACGTGTAAGACTAATTCATATTATTTGTTTCGTTTTTTTTTAGAAGAATAATTGCCATTCAACCCAATGAATTTTAGAATTAATCTTACTTCTCTTTAGATAAAGTGATAAATTTAGACCTCATCCTCTAATAGTTTAAATTCCATCCCACTTCCACTTTTAGCTTATTTTCTTATTTTCCATGAAAACGTATTAACGTGTAAGACTAATTCACATTATTTGTTTCGTTTTTTTTTTTCCAGAAGAATAATTGGCATTCAACCCAATGAATTTTGGAATTAATCTTACTTCTCTTTAGATATAGTGATAAATTTAGACCTCATCCTCTAATAGTTTAAATTCCATCCCACTTCCACTTTTAGCTTATTTTCTTATTTTCCATGAAAACGTATTAACGTGTAAGACTAATTCATATTATTTGTTTCATTTTTTTTTTAAGAAGAATAATTGCCATTCAAC
This sequence comes from Hevea brasiliensis, assembly GCF_030052815.1. Lineage (NCBI taxonomy): Eukaryota > Viridiplantae > Streptophyta > Magnoliopsida > Malpighiales > Euphorbiaceae > Hevea > Hevea brasiliensis. Next base: position 1,340,573 of record NW_026615310.1, read on the forward strand.
CCAATGAATTTTGGAATTAATCTTACTTCTCTTTAGATAAAGTGATAAATTTAGACCTCATCCTCTAATAGTTTAAATTCCATCCCACTTCCACTTTTAGCTTATTTTCTTATTTTCCATGAAAACGTATTAACGTGTAAGACTAATTCATATTATTTGTTTCGTTTTTTTTTTAGAAGAATAATTGCCATTCAACCCAATGGATTTTGGAATTAATCTTACTTCTCTTTAGATAAAGTGATAAATTTAAACCTCATCCTCTAATTGTTTAAATTCCATCCCACTTCCACTTTTAGCTTATTTTCTTATTTTCCATGAAAACGTATTAACGTGTAAGACTAATTCATATTATTTGTTTCATTTTTCTTAGAAGAATAATTGCCATTCAACCCAATGAATTTTAGAATTAATCTTACTTCTTTTTATGTAAAGTGATAAATTTAGACCTCATCCTCACCCAAATATGTCCGTGCTTACCTTATGTAGCTAGGAAAAATAAAATTCAAGTTATTCCTTTTTCTCTCTTTGAGATTAATCTCCAACAATTTTAGTTCTTCTAACTCTGATTTTGAAACCAAGTATGAAGGAGCGGAAGCATGAAAAACATAAGTTTAGATCATTGAATTCAAAATTTTTTTATCTAGGATCACATGCATCATGTAAGATTCATTTTTATCTATTTGATTTCAATGATAAACAATATTTTAAAATTCGTTTAATATATTTTTGGATCTACATTTGCCATTTAAGATTTTAGAATTAATAGATTAATTCATTAGAACCCTATATTAGATCAAGAAAAAGTGCACAACCTTTTGATGCACTGTAGTGTGTTTGGCACCTTTGGGATGTGCCTAGGACACCAGATGTTGTCCCTCTAGCTTGTCCACACCAAGATCACCAATGGCAGCCCCTTGAACAGCTTCTAAAGCTTTTCCAATCAATTAGAAAATCAAGTTTTGCCTTTTGAGATATTACAAATATAAACAGGATACTAGAAACAATTTCTAGTATTTTTAATTCAAGAGATTATTGGCAAATCTCTTTGAATTGATGAGAGATGAAGAAGATGAGAGGGAGAGCAAGGCAAGGGTGGTGGCACCTTTGGATGAATGAGCATATTGTAATTTTTCTTTTCATTCTTTCCCTTATATAGCTAGGTCACCACTTAAAACCCTTGCCACATGTCACCTTCTGATTGGCTCTAGGTTTAATTGACCCAATCACATTGTGCCAAGTGTCAAACCTATATTTAATCTTGACTCTGATAATCTTACATGATTAAAAGACATATGGCAAGCTTATGTGTAGTGCAATGTGTCACCATCTCATGATGCCACATGTCACCCTGTGAAATGACCAAAATATCCCTGTGTCTTAATTTTGAGTTCTTAACCCAAAATAATTATTTCTCTTCTTCTAATCAATTTATATCAAATATAAATTAATTAATTAATTTCTCATAATTAAATTCATATTTAAACACTTTAAATATAAATTTAACTTATACTATACATCCATTAACCTAGATTTGGTTTCAAGCCATGCTAGGGACTTTGCAATCTAATTGCAAACCAAACATATTTAATTAATCAATTAAACTCTTTAATTAATTAATTAAATCATATTTAATTTGGTGATTACTTGTGTATGTATATGACTTATTAAGCTCATTACTAATTGGCAATGAGACATGATATCAACTCTTAATATCATCAGAACTCTTTCTTACCATAAATGATTTCTCTAAATCATTTTATGCACCTCATAGACCATGGTTAACACCTAGCAAAGCATGCCATGGCCACTCAATCAGTAATAAGGTTTACCTTAAATGAACCTATAATCATATGTTACCATGCACTTGAATATCTCTGTTACAAAATCCAAATTCGAGCTGGAATCATAGTTTATGTCAAACCCCATTTGCTATGAATATTATGTTATCTTTTAATTCCAGTTCTTGATTAAAAAGATTTCTCATCAGAAACTATTTTCTGATTAAATCTATCTGTCATGACCAGGAACTTGAAACATCAAGAACAATTAAATGGACATAGGATTTTATCCCTATTTACTTAGGGTAACAGATTCTATCTTGATCAACACCTACCTCCATATATAACTAATAGGAGCCAACACATGCCCATATAACCATACGCAGTACAAGTATGAAAGCAGTATCAAACTCAAACCACCTATATACAAGATAACTGTGCTATCTCAGGTTTAAAGATTATATGCACTGATATGATTTATGACAATACATTGACAAGAGTAAACTCCATGTGCTTGTCATAAATGTCACTAGTTCGGCCTACTTATCATGTGTAAGTGTCTATCATGTTTGTTACATGGCATGAGACTCACCATTCCATCTTATTTACATCTCATATAAATAACTTGGGAACAAACATGATTACAATCTTTCTGGATAAGTCATGTCCTTATTATGAAGTATCCACGATTGTGAACCTATGTATGATACTTTGTGCTA